>NC_056745.1:760376915-760564415 GCF_019279795.1 Protopterus annectens
AGAACAGCAGGTAGGAAATCCCAGAGCAGAAGAACAGAGACGAAAGTTTGAGTTACTTCCTCTCCTAGATCATAGTTTAATCTAAAGTATCCCCATCATCCAACTCACAGTGTAATTAAGTTACCTTTGAGTCTGTCACCAATGGCTAACTCAAGTGTGGCCTGACCTTCTTTAATATATAATAAAATCCCTGTGTGGGAGCATACGTAGAGGAACATTCTTGGCCCAAACAGCTCAGATTTAAAAAAACTTCCTGTCAGATGCAGTCTTTTAACACTGTGTGCAGACTGGATTGCTTTGATTTAATAACAGATAAATCAATGAAGTATCCCTTCACTTCAGCTGTGGAACATTTCTTGTCATTTTTCTCCGTGCATCACTCATGAATCCCTGGACTTATGTTTCTTTGTTTTCTTGCCCCTCCCTGTCTTGTGTCTCCCTGTCACTAGTGGGCTCAGTAGCACTTGATAAACCTAAGGTCTTGTATGATTTCTTTAGGTTCAAGGGCCTATTGAGCTGATCAGATTTACTATGTAACACAATCGCAGAGTATCACTTCACATGTAATTGCTGTCAGAGCACCTAATGTCTCAAAATATTACATTACAAAAGAAGTGACCCACAAGAAGTTTTAAAACTAACCTTTTGTCATGGGATAAGGACCTGCACCCCACCCCCATTTCTATACATAACAACAACATCAGGATCAAGAGGGAAAATGTTGAAAAGAAATGTAAAACTCACCTTCCCTCCCTTCTTCAAGTTTAATACAGCAGTCAAGTGAGGCATCAATATCCCCTTACATCAACAAACAGAAACTGGCAATCTTTCTGATATGATATTCTAAGCTAGGTTTCCCAAGCTGATCATTTGAGTCAGTTCATTAAAGTATCTGTTTGGCTGGCTTCGTGAGCTTCCACAGGTCCCTCTACTCACAATCACCAAAGACGTGGATTTGTTCACCTCCTTTCACCATCTGATATTCATTATTCACATGACTTCCTCCAAAGCACATCTCAAACACACACTCTCTCTTACTGTTCGTTATACTCGGTTCCAACCCTCCTGACAGCTGTGGCGGTTGACCAGAGAACCTACTTACAGACTTTTAATGGAGACTCCAATATACCTTTTCAATAACTTTATAATTTGCTCTGGCCACCTTTTTTGAAAAGACACTCAGATCACACTTCCCCAGAGGATGGCCACCACTTAGCCCTTGACATGGGACCAGTCACCCTTATTTCTGGCTCTTTAGCCAAAAAGCAACAAGGAAGGAAAATTATCAAAGGAAATAAAAATCTTTTGCCCAACTCACACCTGCAGAACTGCTCTGATCATGTAACGATGCTGTGGCTTGCAAATATGCCATGATTTTTAATCTTATTTTTTACAAGCAACACTAACAATTCAGCCTTGTGATTAGTTAATCATACTGTTTTAAAGTCTTATATAGTTCCATGCATGTATACAGTCCTGTTCTGATTTCTCATAGATTTCTGTAAAACAGAGAGTCTTCCTTTGTGTCTCTGTCCTCAACGACTATCTGCTCCTCCTGTAAAATCTCTTACTCTAACTTTAACCATTGCTATCAACTCATTCATCTGACTGGATTTGTCTGAAAGGGTTACATCCATAGCCTTTGTTTAACCCCACAAACTGCAGCATTAAGTCTGTGAATTCTGATTTTAATTTATGAGCTCTAACATTATCAGATCCCGAGTTGCAGTTTTAGGTCTGGCTTTGGATAATTGCCTACTTGGGGAACTACATGCACATTGTTCGCTGCCAGGAGTATTGTAAAGTCTAAGGGAGGATGAGCGCCTGTTTTTCACAGTGGTGCACTGCCTTCCTTGGCATAAACTAGCTTTGATGCAACACATATTATCTAGCCTACAACTTTCTAATCTATGAATCCTAGGGCCCTGTCACTTTTTAAAATTATTCTTACACTGAATTACTTTTCTGCTGGTACAGTACTAAAGGTCTGTCCTATCTAGGTTGCATCTGGACTAGAAGTCCAAAATTTTTTTTTCTGACAGGGTAACCCTTGTTTGGTTATAATCATGAAATACATTTGTTTTAATTAAACAAATAATGCAGATATTACTACAATTCTCTGCACACAAACTGTCTCCACAACTGCTTCCTTCTACAATCATTTCATGGCAAAGAGTGACAAAAGAGCACTGCCTTTCAGTGTTTGTTACACTGATAACTTCAGTAACGACTGTACATAGTAACATGATGCACCTAAGACATGCATGCTGATTAACTACTGTATATTAAAATGAAGTACACCTTCTGGGTTGTGTAAAAGGCTGTACATAAGACAGCACAGTGACTGTAGTAAATATTTAAATATATAGTACATACAGACATCCGAAGTATAGGTTCAGCATTTTTTTTAAATCCTCATCCACATTTGTAGCCTTTTTAATTAAAACTGAATATACTATTAAACTACAGTAGAAAGGTTAAAGACATGCATAAAATGTGGCAGCTGTACAGCTGTAACCATGTTTTGTGGACGGGTGCAGTGAGGAAGAATGACCACAGGAGGGTGCTCTTCCAGAGTAATAGTAGTAGCTATAAAGTGATGCTGGTTTACTAAGCTTATATAGATTTCCATCAGGAGAAATCACTAGAGGAAGAACCTTTCTCTATGAGAATAATACTCATCTGTAACTCATCTTCCTTCAGGAACATGTGGTCGTTGTCAGTTCTATTGCAAATAATTTGGATTGTATACATACCGATATGATGTAATTATCTCAAGCTCAATACTGCCAAAACAGAGGCCTTGGATTCTCATGCCATTTTGTGGGACTTTTCCAGTAGTTGATACCTCCCACATTACTTACAAGGGTGAGAGACAAAGTATACAATCTTGAAGTGATCCTTGATGACAGACTAATATTTTGGGAACCAGGTGCCATAGATTATCTAGTCATCTTGTTACTGTTTGAGGAATATCCTTCAAATTAAATATCTGTTTCCATCAGAACATCTTGCTGGGGTACTTCATGTTTTGGTTTTCTAATGCTGAACTCACTTTACCTGAGGCTTCCAGATACCAAACTAGACAAGCTATAACTGGTGCAGGACTCTGTTCAATTCCTTACTGGCACAGTATACGTTTATCATGTAAAACTGTTTCTGAGGAATCCGCACTAGTTATTTATGTCCCCAGGTCTACTTCATGAGAATGAAAGCCTACATACCTGAAGATGAAATCACTGAGATGAGATGTCCAAAACCTGGTTTTAAGGAATGACCATATTGCTGAAACTTTTCTCAGGGTAGTGTCCAGTCAGCCAGCATTTCAAGAAGAAACACACCCCATTATCTCCAACCCACCCAGGTGAGATGAGATGAGATGTCCAAAACCTGGTTTTAAGGAATGACCATATTGCTGAAACTTTTCTCAGGGTAGTGTCCAATCAACCAGCATTTCAAGAAGAAACACACCCCATTATCTCCAACCCACCCAGGTGGGGGGATACGCCTCCCACCCCCCCCCCCACAACTAAATTTACCAACTCCAAGATCACACTACATTGGGGAAAAGGGCAAAATTCCCTATGCTGGTCAGCTGGATACTTACCTTGAGAAAAGGTTCGGCAATACAGTCGTTCATTAAAATTAGGTTTCAGATATCTCGTCTCAACGATTTTGTCTTCGGGTAAGTGGGCTTTCATTCTTATGAAGTAGACCCATGTCCCCATATATCATATAATTTTATTTTATTTTTTTATTTGTTTACCAGTTTTGTATGTCTGAATTAAGTCAAAAAACTCTTTCAGCCAATGTCCTGCTAGAAAAGCTCCAATATATTGAAAACATTTTTAAAACAACATTCAGTAACGGCATGAAAAGACATTAAGTAATATATGTTAACAATTACACATGCATTTACTAATTATATTACATTCATATGAAATAAATGCAACTATTACAGTATAAAAGATGCTTATGCATTTAGTAGATGTTGAACATTGAGCAATCGATGAGATGTATTAATCAGTTTGAACTTGTAATTAGGGCTTAGAAATTCAAAGAAATGGAAGTAAAGGAAGGAACTTTTTAGGGCAGAAAAATGTTAATGTTGTAGTTAAGAGATGGAGTATTAAGCAGGTTCAGAAACAATTGTATATGACTATCATAAGATTTCTATTATAAGTATAGAGTATAGACTATAGTAAGTATCATGGATAGAGTGTAGTAAATATAGAGTAATTAAAGTGTATAGCATATAGTAAGTATAGAGGTGGGGTGCCAAGCAGTGGCAGCTCTTCTATAAAATCATTCTTTGTGGTGACATTCATCCCAGCCCCAGCTAGTCAATGATTCCACCCTCTTCCTCTGCCCCTAACTCCTATACAAAACCCACCAAACTCCTCCTTATCACCATTAACATTCATAGTATTCTAAACAAAGTTACAGACCTACAAGCATGGGTTCTTCAATACTCAGCAGACATTACTGTCATTACTGAAACATGGCTAAAATCTCATCCATGACACAATATGCCTTCAAGTCTGCTGAACTGTGACTACATTAAGACCAGTTTTATTTAACCCCACAATAATAAACTAAGCTACTTCTCATGCCAATGCTAAAAGTAACTTCCACATTATCTATTTAAACAATACATCTTGGAATCACCACAGATAACAACTCAAGGTTTGCTCTTCACATACAAAACTGTAAAAAAAAATCATCAGAAGCTAGGCCTGCTGTATACAGCAAAAACCTCCTTACTACATTTAGTAGACTCATCCTAGGAAACTCTTATCTTTTACCCTGTCTTCTCTGTGGCTCACCCATTTTGACTAACATCCAGGGCTCTTGTATCACAACTGGAGCAATGCTAGAATAAGATAGCTAGATTTGCAGACAACCTTCCACGTAAAGCTCATCATTGCTCTGCATTACATATGCTCTACTGGTTGGAACTAGCCCATACACAACTTCCTCTAACCCATAAAATACTATATAACCCCTCTATCTGCCCTTCTATCTCATCAGGACTTCATCACTATCTCATAAATTGCCTGCTACACTTAAGACAAATCTACCAACTGAAAAAAAAGGATGGGAAAAGGCTATATTCACACTGCATATTCAAACTATGTCACTCTATCCCAAATTCAACCAGAACTATGAACTATATCTAGCCTCCATGCATCTAAGTCCTCTGTAAAAGAATTTATCACTAAGCCATGGCTATGCCCATGCACCAAACCTGTATGATCTACATCAACAAATACATCACATTCTTACTAACTGCTCATCATGCTATCTATCTATACCTTTCAACGTGTACCCGCTTCCCGTTTTTACTGGGGATATGTATCCTTTTTTTTTATAACTGTTTTTATTTCCTGGCATAACATACTATACTTCTAATACATGTGTATATACTGATTGTCATTATGAAGACTTGTAGAGAAGGGTGAAGGCTGTCAGCCTAGTCAAATAGAATTTGATAAATAATTCTGGCATTTGTAAACATAAATATAAAATACAGGCTTGTGTCCTAAATGTAAAGAATTGCTGTTTCAACAATGTGGCAACATTGTCATCTGCTATAAGGAAAACTAAGCCAAGCATTTCAAATGTTCTTTGAAATTAAAATTATGTTTTGTATGTCCTTTGAAGTTAGAATTTGGAGTCGATGAGTCTGGTGTAAGCATCCTGCCTATTGTTTTAAGGCTAAAGTTAATGACCAGAATTTACATGTGGAATTTCCTTTATTGCTCTAAGTGTAAAAGAATGTAAATGCAGTTTCGGTGTGGCCTGGGAACCAGAAAAGTGTAAACAAATGATGTAATGTTTTATCAGAACTGCAGTTTCAATTTAAACAGTGAGAACCAGAGATTATTAAGCATTTTGATTTTGGATATTCAACTTATCAGCACTCTGTCTGTGTCTTAAGTAAGTTATTTCAGAAGTATGTTTTCTTGTAGTAATAGCTAGGACATTAGAAGAAAGTTAGACTAAGTGTTTTTCTGTTATGTCAGAAATGTACTACTGAATTATTTTAAGTTTCTGCGTGATCTCTGAACTCTTGAATGGCACTGTGGTATAGTAGTATTGTCTTGTGTTTGTAGTAATTATTATTAAATATTTTAAAAAACTTTTACCTGTGGCTGGTTTATGTAGAGATAAAATACGCTCTAGAGTACATTGCATATTTATAGAGTTTATTGTACAAGGCCACTCTAATAAGCCTTGACTGATTAGTCACATTTACCAATTGGATAATAATATTGCACAGTAATAATTGGACACCCGTTTAAGGGCCTTTGAGTAGCTGATAAATATTAGCTGGTGGTGGCAGTAATTACTACTGTATAGTCTGGGTAAAGGGGCACAGCTGGAGAATCTGTGTCAGCCTTTCCCAGGAGTGTCTGTGAAGTTGTATAAATACTTATCTCAGTGTGTGTGTGTGTGTGTGTGTGTGTGTGTGTGTGTGTGTGTGTGTGTGTGTGTGTGTGTGTGTGTGTCAGCTACTTGGGCCGTGACATGAAGCACTGGTTGGACAGAGAGGGTACTGGAGGTTATCTTGCCAGGTAGGCTGAGATCTGGACCCTATAGCTGTGCCAGTGGGGAGTCTTATTGGGAAACTGGGGAGCAAGGGAGCGACCAGCCCCAGACTGACTGTGATCTCTGTGTGCTCTTAAGGGAAATTGCACTTTACTGTGTGCATTTGTTATCCTTTTCTCCTATATGAGACACCCTCTCTGGTGTTAGTGGTGAGGACTGAGGCTCCTTGATTGCTGGGCAAGGGCATGGGCATCAAAGTCATATTTGTCATTTTTTTTGTATTAATTCACTAGTCTCTCCTTATGCTGTATTGTATTGTATTTCTACTATCAAATTTTAAGTATACATGCTTTTTAATTACATATAAATTACTGTTTTATTTGATGTAATCTAACTCACTGGAGCTTTTCTCCATGGACCTCTGCTGAAAATGGGTGTTAATTATCTAGCTGGACTTTTCTGGTAAACTAATGTCAATAAATAATAAACGAATGAAACAAATGTAAATGACTCAGAGATACTAGTGAAACTATTCATGTGTTGGTGAAGACTGGTTGGGGGTATAGGATACTGAGTGAAGAGAAATGGTTTGATGATCTCGCAAGTTGAAGGTAACACTAGGATTTATCCTGGAGATGTGCAATAGCTGATCCATTCATTTGATAGGTGAAGGTTTAGTTTTGTTTTAAATGAATTTACATTCTGAATGGATTTCAATGATAGTCACATATGGTTCCATAGTTTAGTTACACTATTTGAATACACCTGCAGTATTAGATTATTTTGTTGTACTGATTAGTGATTTTTCAGCTGAAGATACAATTCTGTTGGGGAGTAGTTTGTATTGTTTGTTGTGCTCTGGTCTTTTGCCACTAGATAGAGACAGAGGAAGGTAGAAGGAGGGAGACAGAGCTAGTGGATGTGATAAGGACTGGATGTCCCTGTTCCTGTTGTACTAATGTTGTCTGTTCCTGTTGTTCCTTCGAATGGTTGGATTCAAATCTTTAATACTGAACTTGGAGTCAGTCTATATTAATCATCTGACAAGTTAACAAGTTGGTGATGAGGTACTTGTTTCTGCTTGTTTACAATGGCTGTTGCTGCTACTTCTTTTCCTCCACCGTTTTTGCCATGCCTGGGTGAACCAGCTATACTGCTGGATATGTGGCTGAAAATGTTTAATAACTACATGCTGGTTGTTGGTGCATCAGGAAGTGAATGGCCGGAAGCAAGTAAAAAGGCACTTCTCCTTCATTGTCTGAGAACAGAAGGTCAGAGACTGTTTCACACTTCCAAACCAAGGTGCGTATTTGGAATCCACTACATGTTCCAAAAACACATCCAAGATTTTCACAACCTGTGGAAATTCAAAAGGAAATTGGTCCATGTACTTATTTGCTGGCAGATGGAAAAAATGACATTCTTCCTATTTATCTAAGTCAAAAGCACCTGAGACAAGTGATGCTTCAAGAGATGCTCCAGTGGAATTCCTGCTTCATTCTACAGTGATACCAATGCCTGAATCTCTTCACATTTCTCCAGCTCGTGTGAAAAGGAGAATTCATTGGCTTGAGGACTATGTTACATAAACATAAATGATGATTTAATTCAGTGTTCATTACGATGTTAGTGATTCTTAATTTATGTATTGTAAGTATAGTGCTGTTGAAGTAAGGGGGGGTATATTTTGTTCTGGTCTTGTGCAACTAGGAGGAGATAGAGGAAGGTAGAAGGAGGGAGACAGAGCTTGTGGATGTGATAAGGACTGGAAGTCCCTGTTCCTGTTGTAGTAATGTTTGCTACTCCTGTTGTTGCTTTGAATAGTTGGATTAAAATCTTTAATACTGAACTTGGAGTCGGTCTATATTAATCATGTGGCAACTTAACAAATTTGTTTAGGGCTGGGTAATTTGCTGGCTTACAGAGAAGTCTGTGTATCGTAATTAGCTGAGAAAGAGCTATATGATATGGTAGTTTTAGCCATTTTAATTATCTGAGTGCTATGCAGTAGTGTGTTCTATTGTTACAGTTTACTGCACGTGGCCATTTTATTATAATATTTCACTAGTTGGACAGTTATAAAACTTGAATATTAATGAAGATTAGGGCAGCATAAAGGAGATGTGGAAGTAAGAAAATAGAGGCTATACATTTTCTGACAAAGTCAGGGAGGTAACTTTTACTGTTTATAATACACCTACTGTTTGATGAGATTTTTTAACCACGTGTGATATGTAGTGGTCAAATTTTAACTGGTCATGTTTGATGACACCTGGTATTTTTGTTTTATTTGCTCTGTCATGGTATTGTTGGCAGTCATGATAATGAATAGTATTGTTTTGGTGAGATGTGTTTTGGGGTAAATAGCAGTAATTTAGGTTTTTAAGGTTTAGAAGTAGTTCTGAAATATTTAGCCGTGTTTCAGTTGATAAGGATTATTGTGTAAGGTCTTGGAGTTTAGGGAGAGTTTTGGCAGAGGAGAGTAGAGGTAAATCATCAGCTTATTGAACTTGGGTGGCATTTAAAATGCAGAAGACTGACATACCCAATCCAGTTAGGTGGGTTAGGGCTGCCAAATCTAAAATATTGTTTTAAAGTGGCACAAATGAAACATCTGTATTTAATGCTTGAAAGTATGTACTTACTAAAATGGAAAAGAATATGTGGTTAGATAAGCAGAGGACCCTATTAGTGGAAGAAGCAAAAGAAAACTGGAATGTACATTACTGAAACAAAGATCATTATGTACAGCCATATATCTCAGAGATAGTAAGAAAGACATTAAAGATGAAAGAATTGGTGAAATAGAAGATGTTGATCCGTCCCATAGGATATGAACTATCTAAAAATCAAAGAGATAGGAAATAGCAGTAAACTGAAAAAAGAAAAGTACAGAACCTAAATTTTAGGATCACATAATAACTCGAGGGAAAGAAGCAAGGAGAAAAGATGCTTAATTACAGTTCAATTTGAATGAAAGAAAACAGCTAAACTATTTGGGATTGCTGCAAGAAATAAGAGACATCCCAAATACCAGATCACTAGAAATACCTCCACTAATTGGTTATATTACAAACGTTAGAATGCAGGGAGAAACAAGACAAACATTAATAGGAAGAGCTTATAAAGGTTTACTAGATCTTAAAGCAATGACAAATAAGGGCTTTAAACCACTTTGGAAGAAGGCACTCGAAGAAGAATATGCAATTCAGGAATGGATTGACATATTTTCAGTTCCAAGACAGATTAAAGCAAGGAAATTGAGGATCTTTGGCTGGTAGTGCCTGATACAATAAAAAAACTTATTCTATGCTTCCAGAGATATGCCGGAGGTGTGATCCAGGAGAAAGGGGTACCTGGGAACATGTTTTTTGGAAATATGAAACACTACAATTTAAACAAGAATTGCAAAGCTGGACAATTTCAGATACGTTAGCAAATGGAGAAGTACAGCTAAGCAAGAACATGATGCTTTGAAATAGATGCAGTATAGAAGTATCCCTCTGTGTAAACGATGCAATCTTGCCATTCCTGGTGGTTGCCAAAAAACAGGATTACAAGAAAATAGAAAAACTAATGAATCACACAAGATAGAAGAGGTAAACAGGGTCATGGAATACATAAAAATAATGTAATTGCAGCAAAAATATAATAGGCCTGTAAGACGAAATATCCTAAGGAAGTGGAAAGTGTGGACCAGAACAGATAAGGCATAATAAAGCACAGGGAGAGAGGAAAATGTCCCCTAGACTAGCAAATCTGGAAAATGTGTAAACTATGTGAGAAATATGTAGCAAAATGTAATGGCAACAGATGGCAAATGGCTATCAAATCAAAACTTTTATTAAAATAAAATCAAACACTCTAAGTGCTTTTGTATGGATCAACCATGCTTCATCAGACTTTGAAATACAATAACAAAGCTACTGTTTAAATTAGAAACAAATGCCTCACTTAATTATTTACTGTCACAATTGCTATTTCAATCAATCACTAATTGGCACTAATATACAGCGCACAAAAAGACACTCTATTCAAACCCATAAGAGTGACATTTAAAACTTTTGTATAAACCATCAAATGCATTTAAAATAAATCCTCTACTAAAATCAATGAAAATGGCATCAAAGGAATAATACGCATTACCTAGTGGTGGTGCTGCGGTAGCATTGTCGCCTCACAGTAAGACGTTGTCCTGTTCGATTCTCAGCTAAAGCGTCTTCTGTGTAGAGATATGCGTGAATGGGCGTACCTTCGTTAAAGGTTGTGCGTCAGAGCTGGCAACTCGGCACGTAAAAATCTACTGCTAATCATTAGCGGACCAGAGTTCCGCTGTGGCGACCCCTAACTGGGAAACGCCGAAAGACACAACAACCTAAAATAATGACTGCTGAAATAAATTTAAAAATATCTATAGATCCTTCTCATTAACTCACCTAAGAAATTTCACAAACCCAGCAAATATGGGTTAATTGCTGAAAGACGCTATCCTACAAACATAGAGCACATATCGCGAGGACTCACTCACTTCTTTCCTAGCAACTGTCAACTATCGCTACCTCTATGCTGACATTGAAGCAAATACTAAATAAGAACTAATGGACTCATTTCTTATCCTTCAGAAATGGTCTCAAAGAAATGGCACCATTCAGTCCAAAGCTCTTATCGGCTTGCGGCTGAATGATCCATCTCTGTTCTGCCTTTTCTGTGATGTTTTTAACATCTCCCATCCTACCATCAGTATATATGACCTGTATGACTGAAAAAGTAAACCGATGTTCAGCCCCTGCTGTAAAAAATGTCTTACTAAGGCACTTCTTGTACTGATTGTATTTATATAACAAATATGTTCTCTAATTCTATCTTTTCATGCCCTTTATTACACAAAGCAGTCAATTTACAGCTGGTGCTTAGCAGTTATCGTGGAAGCACAAAATAATACAGGATGTCCTTCATTTCCTGCATGAAGGCACCAAGAAGATAGGGATACATAGTGGTTTACACAGTGTAATCTAATGCTCAAATAAAAAGGCTGTAGACAGTTTGGTAAGCGGTCTTTAGAGTGTAAGGACTACTCGTGGGGAGTGGATATCACAGCTCTTCCCAGCACAGAGTAGGCATGGCATGCATCTGACGAGCTGAAGTTAATTTATATCAATGCTCTTCATATAAAAGAGGTGTAGTGTCAGACAGCCACTGTGATATGCTGTATATAGCTGTACAGAGTACATTTTCCAAACATAGCACTACACTGCTAAGCAGATTATAAACCAACACTTAATAAACATTCATCAAATTAATCAATATGGCAACAGAATTCTGCATATACTATATCATCAGCAAATGGAATTACTTACATGAATTACATACTTGCTAAAGGGTACAGGCTCAACATATATAAAGCTTATCCAACTAGACTAAAATCAGTACAAATATGGCACACTACCAAGATCTTTCACTATTCTACAAACTCTTAGAAGACACAGAAATGTAATAACACATAACACATATCTGCCCTATAAAGAAAGGTGGTGACTGACTAGATGTGGATATGTTTTAGTGGTACTCTATTAGTAGATGTGGATATGTTTAATCGTGCTCTATCAGTGGAAGTGGATAATGGTTTAGTGGTACTCTATCATGCCATGTATAATCTGTGTACCTTACATCTCTACATAATCTGGTTTCTGCTATTGGATCCTACAGCCCATCAAAGATCATCTGCAGGTTTAATACCTTAAGCACTCTGGTTTCTACATCTTATTCTGCTAACCTAGAAATTCCAGCAGGCTTGATGATTTTATTCTGCTTGTAGAATCCTGAAGGTAATTGTTTACTAGTGTGGACTATGTATTTTTTTCTTTTGGTAATAAATACAATTATTTTTTAATACCTTTATTGAATTGTCACTTGTGACATAAAATTTACATTTATACAAAAGTAATCAAACTATTAACACATTAACAAACATACTTCACTCTTTCTTAATCCAAAGAAGACAAAACTAGTACTCTTTCATCCCAAAAACACCTCCCCTGTCACTGATCATTTCAACATCCTTGCATCTGACAACACCGTCATAGAAAATAGTACAGGAAACCAAACTTCTAGGTGTTATCATTGATAATAAACTTTCATTTGACCCCCATATACAGCAAAATATAAAGAAAACTCATCACAGATTGGGGCTGTTATACAGAAACAAACATTACTTTACTGCAGCAACCAAAAATATCCTTGCAAAAACATTTTACTTCCCTCTCTTCTCAACAAACTTACAAGATTCTACCCTAAGCAAGAAGGAACAGCGTTACAACAAAGTTGCAACGTTTGCCACAAAATCTAAATATCACAGACACAACTGTAAACCACTCCTAGAATTAAACTGGCTTGAACTCCCCAACCAACTTGTCTTTATTCAGCTATCTGCCTTGCACAAACTTATTTCCATACCTAATGTTTGCCCTGCACTAGCCAATCTAGTCACGCCTTACCCACCAAACTGATCCCTATGATCAGAAGACAAAAATCTCTTAGCTATCTCAAAACCCACAAGAAAACCTGGTCACTCTCTGCAGTCATACTCTGTCTCTGTACTTTGGAATTCACTACCTCTTGCTATCAGGTCTATGCCTGGCCTAACCCATTTCAAAGCCTCTTTAAAAAATAATTTCAAAAATTCATGACTCTGCTCCTGCATAAAGCCTGCCTTATGCTCAGATCTTCCTCTTCTTCCTCACTAGCCTCATCCTCCTCCTCTTCTGTCACATTTCAGTCCCTCAGACTGCAAGATCCTAAGGTTCTTCTAACTCCTTCCCTGCTCCTATACCATATCCTTAAGCTACTGCTCAGGCTTTATTGCTTCTATTCTTCTTCACTCTCTCTCTCTCTCTCACTATCTATTTATCTGCATCACTAACTTTCTGGCTGCTATTTCCCTAACTGAAACTAACATTTTATTTTGCATGTACTATAACAGTCAATGTCACACATTGCACTACCTATGTACTTTTTTTTTGGACACTATCTACATCATGTATGGTGAGAGTGGTTATTATTGTCTGTAGTATTTTAACTGTATAGAACTGTCTAGATATGTAGTAATATATTGCAACATCTTGTTAACAGTTTGCTCTTTCAACTTATTTTAGTATAGTATGTCTAATGTAATTTGTATTGTATTGTATTATACTGTATTTGTATTGTACTGTAAGTGTAACTTTTTTCCCTGGGCCTCTGCTGAAAACAGGTTCTGTAGACCCAGTCAGACCACCCCCGCTAAACAAATGTCAAATAAATAAATAAATATTGCTGTATATCACATAACCTAAGCGACATTACATAAATTATTCAATTCCTGCCCCCTTTTTCAAACAAGAAACATCTTTATTAAACCATTACTTATGACATAGCCAATCATACATTTATATAAATGAGAACAACCACACCGACACAATCCTAGTTGCAAGCATTAGACATCAAACACCATACTGACACACTCCCATATGTAAGCAATATACATCACTTATAATCTACCCAATCATTTTCAGTCAAACATTACATAGCTTATTTAAGCCCTGTCTTCTTTTACACTTAATTTCTCTCCTATATGTATTGTTCCCACAATTCCCATTTTATCCTATGTCGTTTGCTCCTACCCTTTTCTAAAGATCTTAATTCCAGTTGGTTTATCTCTGTTACTATATTTACTACTTCTAATATAGTTGGTTTAGATTTTGATTTCCATTTTCTAGTAATTGCTTTTTTTTTGGCAGCCACCAGTTAGACACAGCAAGGCCTTACCATGTCTAAGCAATTCCGATTCTGTATTCTGTATTCTGTTCAGAAAAATCATTACCCTTGTCACACCAATCCACCCACCCAGCTTCTCCGACAGTGCATCCTGCAAGGAATCCTTGAAGTCCACCAACCTACTGCACTCCCAGAAAATATGTTCTCAAGTACCTCTTTCTTCCCAGTCACACTTCCAACATTTGCTATCTACCTGAGGAAAAATTCTGACAATTACTGTTTCTTTTTTAGAACTTGAGACACAGCCTTTATAGATTCATAGATTAAGTACTAGGCTAACTGCCCTTGTGGGCCATTTAAGCCTAGCCAATTACCCCATGTGAGAATCAAACCTTGCACCTTGAGTCTGCAAGGTAAACACCTTAACCATTCTGCCATCCTCCCACCCTTATAGTTCTGTTTGTTGCTTTATTTGTCCATCATTTTATGGTTATTTCTGCTTTCTTATCAGCTTTTTACACAACTCTCATCCTTCATTCCATAGAGTTAGTGGATCACCACCATCTTCATCTGGTATTATACTGGCTTCATGTTCTACCTGAGGTACCCTGTTATGCACATTGATTTTGTTACACATTGCTGTTTCTTTTTTTTCATTACTATATTTTTCCTGGGGGACTTCTTTATAGTCCTAGATTTGGGGAACAAGTTCAAGACCTTTTGGTCATTGAGGAACATGATACCTTGGATCCCATGTTGGAACTTGCAGGCACCCACACAGTTATCAAGTTCCTTTTTGAAGGTATGCATTTCATTGAAGGAGGTAGATTATTCTACAGGAGTGGAAATCTTTCAGATAGCAAGCTGACATGTCATGGTCTAGCTGATATTAATTTTTGTAAGACTCTTTGTCCTCTTGTGTTCAGATCACCAGGCAGATATTCTAAGCAAAGTGTTTCACACAGTAATGGACCCTTTACTATCCTCTGTATTAGGAATGGGTCTCCTGTAAAAAGATAAGAAATAGAAAAAGACATAGCTGTAGTCATTTACTATAAAATAAACCATGAAGTCCTATAATTGTCTTTGTGTGGCATCTTTGTACTTTTTCCAATTAGTTGAAAAATGTTTTTCTCCCTTACAGTTGGTGAATTTTACTTTCTTATTACTAGGGATGCTGCTAGGTATTATTAGCTAATGGCTCATAGGTTCATAGGTACTTACTAGGCTATTGATTTGTGCGGATCTTAGTCTAGTCATATGTTCCCATGAAGTTTTTAGACTTTATATTTTAAGCACAAATAACCTAGGGATGAGTAGAACATTTACATGTCCATATCCATGGGGGCAAGGGTGCTTAACCTGGGGTGAATTCTTGGTTACCCATCCATTTGTCTACATTATGCCTGTATGAGAAGTACTTTGCTTTATGAGGAGAGGAAGATTATTCCAAATAACTGGTGTTCACTGTGATACACATCTATCCCTCCAACATGTTATTTTTATGTTTACATCTCTTAAACAAGTGTTTATGTCCTATTAGACTTGTGAATGTGTGGTAGGTCTTGACAGAACAGGGTCTATTGAGGATCTGTAAGTCACCAAGAAGAGGGATAAGGCTTTGAGATGATCTGCATAGTTTTTATTATTTATGGCCTTGATTTTCTTAATTAGAAAGCATTGTGAGTATTTGAGTTGTGTCTAATGTTTGGACAGGTACATATTGAAGGAGGCATTATAGCCAATGTTCAGCCTGATGAATGCATAATACAGTGGCATGATCATATCCTGGGACCTGGATGCCATGCTCTTACTAATAAACTGTGCAACTAAAAAGTACGTTCTTACAACAGTGAATATGTGGTGACTGAAGAACAGTTCATGGTCTACAAAGATTCCCAAGTCTCTAACTACTAGATCATTTTTTAGGAGTGTGTTGTCAAATTGATAGTTACAAGGGACTTCTTGATTGCCAAAAGATATTACATATTTTTTGGCATTCAGCTTTAGTCCATGGTTTGACATCAGCTACTGGTTTGAGAAATGCCCTCTTGCTGGATATCTGTGTCTTCTGGGGAGTTCATGATGGCATAAAGTTTACAGTTATTTGCAGACTTGGTCAGTCATAAACATTTAGCAGTAGCTTTGACCTATGAGAAATGCCAAACAGGAGTGGCCCAAGGACTGAAATCTATGATACAACACTAGTGGCAGGTCTTTTGGAGGAGGTAAAGCAGCCCACCATAATTCTCTGGGTTACATCTGTGAGCCAATTGGCTATCCAAAGAGTTACAGAGGGATTATCATTTAGTGATGGTGTTGAATGCCTTTACAAGGTCTAGATATGCAGTGTGTGTACTGATTCACCTTAAGCCATTGCTTAAGTAACCTTCTTGAAAAAGTCAACCAGGTTATGTAGGCAGGATCTGTCCTTATCAAATCCAAACTGACTTGGGTTGACATTTTGTAGGTTACCTATGCCCTTTTTTATTAATTCTGTAATGATTCTTTCTATAGCCTTAACATGACACTGGTTCGACTTATGGATGTATAATTTCTTGGGTCCTTTGAAACCCCACCTTTGTGTAAGGGGATCACAGCTGCTGCCCTCCATTTGTCTGACACAAAGCCTGTTTTGAGGCTGACATTAAAAAGCCTTTGTAGGGATTCTTACTAGCCCTGTTTCAGGCTGGCCGCTAAGTAGCCCATTATATTATCCAGCCCCAAAGAAGCAGTAGTCTTTGCTTTGGATACTGCCTTGAGGACAGGTCTATTTCAAAGGTTCGAATGGACACACTGACAAAATCAATATGGTCGAGAACATATGGTCAAGAATTCAATCTGTTGACAAAAAACACAAACCAAACCAACACCCACAAATAACAGAAACAATACTTTTACACCCCCACCAATCCTGCTAATTATATATACCAACTTTGAGATCACACTACAGTGGTGAAAAGGGCAAAATCCCTGACTGCCACTGTACCACGATCTCAGGCAGAATGGTTTGATGGACTAAACTGTTGACCATATGGGTTTCAACAATTTGTCCATTTGATCCTTTGAAATAGACCCTTTGAGGATTTGTTCATGGATGATTGGGGTGTAGATGTGGGTATGAGACCTGGGAATGTACGGGGGAGTAAAGTTAGAGCTAAATGTATCCACTAATAGTTTGGCTATGTCTTCTGGATCTAAGTATGTGATGTAATATACGATTAGCTCTGCACATTTCTGGCCTTTGTTTCAGGCATTTAAGGTTTATAACATAGTTAATGAAGCCTCTATGGTTGTCCTTTTCCTGTGTAGCAAGGTTTGCCTTATATCTAGTTCTAGTTGATTTGATCTTGGTCTAGAATTCTCTGTTAAGGTTAACAAGAGCTGTTGTTTGCATTTTGAGAGTTACATTTATTTTTACATGCAATGATTTTTTTCTTTTATTATACAGCATTTTATATCTGCATTCAACCACAGGGTTTTTTTTTTAATTTGGTGTTATATTTACTTTGGAGGGAGACAAATGCATGAATGAACATTTATAGAATTTGGCAGTAAAGGATTCTGCATAAGCAGAGGGGTCACTGAGTTGGAAGGCAATGTTGAATTTTAGCTAGGTCATTTTTCAGATTCAGTAGATTAGCCTTGGCATACTCTCTGAAAATAGAGGTACTGGAGGGTGCTTCTGGTTTCAGTCTAAATGTGAATGTCGCTGATCCATTTATTTATTTATTTTATTTATTGACATTTGATTATCAAGAAAGTATGAATGGGTAGAAGTCCATTTTCAGTGGAGGCCTGGGGAGAAAATCTCAAAAGTATTCCAAAAAGTTTAAGAACAATAATTTTAGTTTTTATAAATAATACAAAAAACAAATAGAGTTTAAATGATTATACCAAATTAGTCATAATATGAAAACATTGGTTAAGAATAGATGCAAGTTGTATGACAATAATTTAATAGTTAAGAAAAATTTTAGCCAGTTTATAGAGAAATTAAAGGTAAGTTTGTATAATACAAACAGGAATTGCAAAACAAAGTTTAGAGGGAAAGCCAAGAAAGAGAAATTGATAGACGTAAGGAAGTGAGTGAAAAAGCAGGAGTAAGGAGATTTAAGATATGAACAGGTATTTGTTCATATTTAAGGATATAGTTTATCCTGGTGTTAAGCAAGAACAGAGCCAGCTTTTGCCTAGAAGTCTTGTAGAATGGTTTTGAAGGATGGGAGGAAGGGTACTGACCTGATACGAGTACAGACAATGTCCAACAGATCTGATAGGTATATGGACAGACAACAGTGTTAGGTCACTGGATCGTAATGACCAACTGGGAACATAGTTGTGTAGAATACTCTTTAGTGCTGGACAAGCTGATGGATTCTGGATAATTTTACAGGTGGTAAGAAGCTGTGTATATGTTAGTTGATGGGGTACTTCTAACCAATTTAGGCTTTTTAGTGCTATACACTGGTGAATTCTGAAAGGGGTATTTGCTGTAGATTTAGTAATTTTGTTATAGCATTGTTCATGTTTTGATTTTTGTGATGCCTGTAGGTTAGTAAGGATTCGTCACATCAATGAAAATGTTTTGGGTCTATAAAGCATGCCTAGTCTTTAATGAGTTTTTCTTATGCAATTTTGTATATGTAGGTAAAATTTAATATTATCATCCACTATCATCCCTAATAATTTGCACTGAGAAGTGACTTCAGTGGCTGTATTGTCAAGAGAGAGGACTTTAAATTTATTTTTTCATGGGAGAGGGATTTGGAGAAAAAAGTATTTTTTTAGGGTTGAGCATGAGTTGTGAGTTACAGAGCCATGTTTCAGTTGCTGTTAAAGCTTCCTGAGTAATTTTTTGGAGGAGTACCATGTTGTCAGATGTACAAGTGAGTGTGGAGTCATCTATGCACTGTATTAGGAAGGCCTGTTGTGTGGATGTGTGGAGGGTGCTGGTGAATGTTAAAGAGGAGGAGACCAAGGATTGAACCTTGTGGTACATTGGTAGTGACAGAGGGGTATGCAGAGACAGTGGAGTGACATTTTACCAACTGGCACCTATTGGATAGGTAGTTTTTGAACCACAGAATGGGTGGATGAGAGAGACCTAATGAGGACATTTGAAATATAAGTTTGCTGTGACAAACTGTGATGAAGGCTTTAGAAAAGTCTAGAAATATGGAAGAGACAAGTTTGCTGTTATCTCTAGCTTCATTGACAGTATCTATATAGGTTAGAAGTGCAGTGTAAGTACTAATGGAAGGTTGGAAACTAAGTTGTATGGGGGACAGGAATTCTTCCTGCATGAGAAAGTTTAGTAATTGTTTCTGAATACATTTTTTCAAGTATTTTGGAGAGAGGGGATATGATTGCTATAGGTCTAAAGTAAGTAATGTCTGTTAAATTTTCTCTTTTTTCACAGAGAATTATGTGTGACTTTGCCCAGAGAAAAAGAAAAAATGTGGGATCCCTGGATTAGCCTAATTATAAGGATTGAGAATGGGCAGACAATGCCATCGGATACTATTTTAAGGTATTCGCTTGGAAGGTCATCTGCTGAAGTAGAGCATGGTTTGAGTTTAAGAGTAGTTTTATACAGGATGTGGGCACAGGGTTGAAGGTGAAAGTGGATGTGATGATCCACGGCTGCTGGGCAGAGTTAGGACTAGGCATTGGGGAATCCTTGGCTAGAGATGCTATACTATGTATGAAATAAGAGTTGCATTGTACTGCAGTTTTCAGCGATGAGTTATTTTTAGAGGGGATTATGGTTGAATTTATCACCAGGATGCAGGATTTCTTTAATGGCTGTACAGAATTTTTTTAGGGTTGTATTTACTATTATTCTGAAAGTTACTACAGTATACTTTTGTCTTCATTAATTTGCTTTTTAGTATAATTTGGAGGCATTCTGAAGTTTTCAAGATATTATGGTATTTTATATTTCTGCCATTCTTTCCTTGCTTTTTACCATTCGACCCTTTTTTGCATAGCCACTTGCATTATTTGTTGTTAGTGACTTCCTTCTAGGAGGAACAAGGCTATTTAGTATTTTCAGGAAAGTTGTACTGAATTCATTTACAGCATCATCTAAGGGAGGATTTTTTTGGAAGTTGCAGTTAATAGATGATAGGTTAATAATGAACATTTTTGGGTTAAACTTGGAAAGGTTGTGTATTGTTTTATAATCATGCTGTTTAAGTGGATGTGTGAGATGTCTGTTTTTTTTTAATTTCTCCAAGTCTTTTGGGTTTCTAATACCATGATGGGAATGGACCTACATTACTAAGTCAAAGTATGATTAAAGTTCATGAAATTAGTATTGATTCAGTCTTTGATGTTAGTCAGAAGTGCTTTTTGCAGCACCCGCAATGTGCCCAGTAATGACTCCTTCTGCAGTTCGTATGATATTACATGTATCAGTAACATATCTATGTATGATTGTAGATTATTTTTATAAGACCCATTGCTTCCACTACTATTGGAACTGTCTGGGTATCCTTCTTCCACACTGCCCTCATTTCTGCCTGCAAATCCTGATATTTTATGACTTTGTGTCTCTCTGTACATAAGACACTTTAGACACTGGATGTAGCAATTTCAGTGATCAATGCTACTTTTGTTTTCTTTTCATGGACTACTATATCTGTTTTTCTCACATCTATTTTTGGAACTATTGGTATGTGATATAAACTTCATCATTTTCTATAATGCTTTGTGTCTCATGTTTCCAGTGTTTTTCAGCTATTTCAGTATTATAATGTTCGCACAATCCCCAGTACATCAGTCTTGCCCCACTATTATGCCTTTCAGTATACAGTCTTTCTGCCATTAGTATATCACAACCAGCAACAAGATGTGCGGCTGTTTCCAATTCTGTTTTACAAAACCTACATTTGTCTGTTTCTCCCCCATGTTCAATATGTAGATCAGTGTGCATATTGAACCTAGTCAGCCATTGCAGCTAGATAGCACATGCATATAAGTACTACATATACTTATATTTACTATAAGTAAATAGAATGGGGCAGATTCTAACCCTAACCATAAACCGAATGAGGCTGCTGCAAACAATCTTATTGTTAATTGTTTTAATTGTGGAGGTAGCCATGAACCTAAATGAGAAAAGTGCTTAGCTTTTGCTCAACAATGTCACAAATGTAAAAAGTGGTATCATTTCAAAAGGCTTTGTAAATCTAAAGTGGCACAATCTTTTATTAAAAGAGAGCATCTGAAGAAGCAAGTAGATCAGACAGAGAGCTGTGAGCAAACTTTCTATGTTGATGGTGTCTCTGTGATCGATGAAACAGTTAATGCAGTAGATTATCAGTTGTAAGCAAAGAGCAAAACTGAGCTGTTCAGATTAATGGGAAACCTGTAGAGCTTAAAGTCGACACTGAGTCCAGGTGCAATGTTTTATCAGCACAAATGTTTGCCAAAGTACGAGCTGGAGAGACTTGATTCAGCAAAGTGTGCAAAACTAGTTGCTTATGGTGGTAAAGAGATTCAAATTGATGGCACCTTAGATCTCACATGCCATTCCATTGTAACACCTATTAACTTGGAGTTTTACGTAGTCAAAAGACATGTACAGTCACTGTTAGGCCTCAAAGACAGTTTGAGAATGGGACTGATTTCATTTAATAAAGAGGTCCACCATCTAAGTCTGAAAAACAATGATATTTTTGCACATAACATTTTTTGTGAATATGCTGATATTTTCAAAGATGAGCTTGGCAAACTTCCAGTCACATATTCCATGAAGTTAAGCCAAGAAGTAAGCCCAGTTGTTAGACCAGCAAGGAAGCTTCTGGTAGCGATGCAGAGCAAAGTAAAAGCAAAACTAGACAAAATGGTGAATTTAGGTGTAATAACTCCAGTGGAAGAACCAACTGAAAGCGTATCCTCCAGGGTTGTAGCTCATAAGAAGAGGTAAGATGATATTTGAATATGTATTGATCCAAGGATTTAAACAAAGAGTTTAAGTGTCCTTATCATCCAATGCATGCAGTAGCAGAAGTAGCTGCTCTCATTCCAAATGCCACAATTTTTTTCAGTCTTACATACAGGAAGTTCATTTTGGTAAATTTCACTTAATTGAAAATCTTCATTGTTAACCACTTTCAGTACACCATTTGGAAGGTACAGATTTTTCAAAATGCCATTTAGGATAAATTCTGCCAGTGATGTCTTTTAGTGTGCAATGGAACAAATTTTTTCGGGTTATCCATGTGCTATCATAGTAGACGGCATTATTGGAGGGGCCAATGGTGAATCAGAACATGACATAAAACTTAAGAAAGTTCTCAACTGTGCAATCATGTCAATTTTAAACTGAGTCCTCAGAAATGTAAATTCAAGCTGAAAGAAGTTACTTATGTGGGTCATTTGTTTACTAGTTCTGGCTTAGAACAAGATCCATCTAAGCAAGTAGCAATTCTTGAGATGCCAGTTCCAGACAGTGTCACATCTTTGCAACTTTTTTTTGGTATGGTCAACTATTTAGGAAAGTTCACCCCAGACTTGAGTGAACTTTTAGCACCCTTATGTGAGTTGACACACAAAAAATGTAAACTGGTCCTGGTTAGAACAACACCCAAAAGCATGTTATGTTCTGAAGAAGAAAATTACCAGTCCACACACATTGAGATATTATGATGTTCACAAACCTGTAACTCTTTTGTGTGATGCTTCAAACTATGATCTTGGCACTGCGTGTCTTCAAGAATGCATACCAGTAGCCTATGCATCCAGAACTTTAACCCAAAGAGAGATGAATTATGCACAAATAGAAAAGAGCTTTTGGCAGTAGTGTTCACATGTTCAAAGTTCAATGATTATATTTATGGCAAACCTATTCAAACAGAGACTGATCACCAACCTCTAGTAACAATTTTGAAAAAGCCAATGCATACCTGCAATGCATGATGTTAAAATTGCAAAAGTACAGTTTCAATATTGCCTACACAAAAGGTAAATATTTATACCTGGCTGATGCTTTGTCATGAGCACCCAGACAAACAACAGAGCAACATGAAAATGAGAAAGCAGACTTTGAAGTCATGGACATCAGAAATTTTTCGTTGTCACGTCTTGATGAACTTAAAAATCACATAGCTTCAAATCCAATTCTCCAGAAGCTGCAAAATCTTATCAGTCAAATATGGCCAATGCAACAAACCAGATTATCACTTGACATACAAAAGTATTTTCCTTACCGAAACAAGCTTGTGATGAAAGGTTCTAAAGTCATAATTCCTAAAGCATTACAACAGGAACATATCAAAATTTTGCATTATGGTCATCCGGTTGCTGATTCTACCAAAAGAAGGACAAGAGGCATAGTATTTTGGCCTTCTATGTCAAAAGATATAAGAAGGAAACTCTAACATGTTCAGTTTGCAATAGTACTAAATTGTTTGCTTTTCTTAACTTTGTTTCAATCTCCCTGGCTGTTACTTCATCCCATTTCATATCCTGTACATTTGAAATTCTTATTCCTTCTTTTCCTTCTTATATCCATTTACCATCTTTGTTAAGTTCCACAGGATCTTCATAGGTATTTCTCCAAAATGTATCGATTTCTTCTTTTTTGGTGGCGTTTCAATTCCTTTTGCCTTGTTTTCCAGTTCTCTATAAAACTTTTTTGGGTCATCAATAAATTGCTTACTTTACACTTTCCTTTATATTTATCTGTATATCTTCCAAGTTTTTCTGCCTGTGCTGATGTTTTTAGTTTATTATAGGTTCACAGGTGTTTATTAGGCTAGAGACCACAAGGGCCTTTTTAAGCCTAGCCATGCATCCCAAATATCTGACAAGTTCTGATACCCTTGAAAAGTGTAAGCAGGGGCTTGGGAGATGAAACAGTTACAAGCTAGGGTCTGGGAGATGAACCATTACAGGTTGCCTGTGTTCATTAGAGACATAGCTGCTAAACCAGGGATGCATTACTTGTTCCCCATCCAATTGTCCAGGTTGCACTTGAATTGGGTTAGGGAGGGACTTCATATGGATGGGGAGCCTGTTCCAGAGACTGGGTAATCTCTGGGATACATACCTGTCTCTCCAGCAGGTCCTGTTTATGTCACAGGCAAGGTTTAAGTCTTTAAAATGGGTAATTCTGGTGCTGTTTTTTTTGTGGATATGCAGGAGGTATATCAGAGTGGGGTCTGAGAATGCCCTGTATGTCAGGCATAGAGTTCCCCTCAAAAGCCTGTAGGAGATAGAATACAGGGATAGTGCCTTGAGATGGTCTGCATAGGACATTTTACTTAAGCCCTGTAGTCTTTTAGTGAGGAACCTCTGTGGACGTTCCACACTAAAAGAATACAGGGCTCATATTTGCAATAGCGCACTATAGATCCTGATTTGTTCTGATACTGCTCATTTCTTTAATTGCATCTATCTTTCCTCTTCTAACAGTGGTACTTCTTGTCTTAAATGCTTTATAGTTTTCTCTATTTGATACTTCCATGATAGCATTCAATTTTTCCACTTCCTTTCCCTTACTATCTTGTGTTTTTGTGGTAAGAGTTTATCTGTTATTAATTTAGCTGCACAGTAATATATCCTATTTACTTCTGTTATATCACGTAAATCTCTGTGGGCAGTTCTAATTACAGTGTTCATTTGTTTTATCAAACTATTAACTCTTTGGGTTTTATTGACTTTTTGTAGTCTATGTGTCCCTATTTTTCATATGCTCCACAAGATGGGAGTGCAATGGATGAGAAAGAAAAATTTTGGAGTGAGTTGGATGAAGTGGTAATGACTGTACCCAAGGGTGAGAGAGTGGTGAGTGGAGCAGATTTCAATGGGCATGTTGGTGAAGGGAACAGAGGGGATGAGGAAGTGATGGGTAGGTATGGTGTTAAACAAAGTAATGCAGAAGGTCAGATGGTAGTGGATTTTGCGAAAAGGATGGACATGGCTGTGGTGAATACGTATTTTAACAAGAGGGAGGAGCATAGGGTGACATACAAGACTGGAGGAAGATGCACACAGGTGGATTATATCTTATGTAGAACGGCCAGTTTGAAGGAGATTGGAGACTGTAAAGTGGTGATCGGGAAAAGTGTAGTTAGGCAGCATAGGATGGTGGTTTGTAGGATGACGTTGGTGATCAAGAAGAGGAGGAGAAGTGTGAGGGCAGTCACCAAGGATCAATTGGTGGAAATTGAAAAAGGGTAATTGTGAAGTGGAGTTCAGGGAAGAGTTAAGACAGGCACTGGGTGGCCGTGAAGCGTTACCAAATAGCTGAGTAACTACAGCAGAGCTAGTAAGGGAGACGGTTAGAAAGGTGCTTGGTATGACAGCTGGACAGAGTAAGGACGACAAGGAGACCTGGTGGTGGAATGAGGAAGTACAGGAGAGTATACAGAGAAAGAGGCTGGCAAAGAAGAAGTGGGATTGTCAGCGAGATGAAGAAAGTAGACAGGAGTATAAGGAGATGAGGTGCATGGCAAAGAGAGAGGTAGTGAAGGCTAAGGATAAGGCATATGAAGATTTGTATGAAAGGTTGGACACTAAGGAGGGAGAAAAGGACATGTACCGATTGGCTAGTCAGATGCACCGAGCTAGGAAAGATGAACAGCAAGTTAAGGTGATAAAGGATAATGAGGGAAACATACTCACAAGTGAGGAGAGTGTGTTGAGGAGATGGAAAGAGTACTTTGTGGAGTTGATGAATGAAGAGAATGAGAGGGAGAGAAGGTTGGATGATGTGAGGATAGTGAATCATGAAGTACAATGGATTAGCAAGGAGGAAGTAAGGATAGCTATGAAGAGGATGAAGAATGGAAAGGCTGTTGGTCCAGATGACATACCTGTGGAAGCATGGAGGTGTTTAGGTGAAATGGCAGTGGAGTTTTTAACCAGATTGTTTAATGAAATCTTGGAAAGTGAGAGGATGCCTGAAGAATGGAGAAAAGGTGTTTTGGTACCGATTTTGAAGAATAAGGGTGATGTGCAGAGCTGTAGTAACTACAGGGGGATTAAATTGATCAGTCACAGCATAAAGTTATGGGAAAGAGTAGTGGAAGCTAGGTTAAGAAGAGGCGTGATGATTAGTGATCAGCAGTATGGTTTCATGCCAGGAAAGAGCACTACAGATGCAATGTTTGCTCTGACAGTGTTGTTGGAGAAATACAGAGAAGGTCAGAAGGAGTTGCATTGTGTCTTTGTAGACTTGGAGAAAGCATATGACAGGGTGCCTAGACAGGAGTCGTGGTATTGTATGAGGAAGTCAGGAGTGTCAGAGAAGTATGTAAGAGTGGTACAGGATATGTACGAGGGTAGTGTGACAGCGGTGAGGTCTGTGGTGGGAGTGACGGATGCGCTTAAGGTGGAGGTAGGATTACATCAAGGATCAGCTCTGAGCCCTTTCTTAGTTGCAATGGTGATGGACAGGTTGACAGATGAGATCAGACAGGAGTCTCCGTGGACTATGATGTTTGCAGATGACATTGTGATCTGTAGTGAGAGTAGGGAACAGGTGGAGTAGACCCTGGAGAGATGGAGATATGCTCTAGAGAAAAGAGGAATGAAGGTCAGCAGGACTAAGACAGAATATGTGTGTGTTAATGAGAGGGAGGATAGAGGAATGTTGAGGATGCAAGGAGTAGAGGTGGCGAAGGTGAATGAGTTTAAATACCTGGGGTCAATAGTTCAGAGTAACGGTGAGTGTGGAAGAGAGGTGAAGAAGGGAGTACAGGCAGGATGGAGTGGGTGGAGAAGAGTGTCAGGAGTGATTTGTGACAGACAAGTACCAATAAGAGTGAAAGGGAAGGTCTACAAGGGGGTAGTGAGACCAGCTATGTTATATGGGTTGGAGACAGTGGCAATGACAAAAGGCAGGAGTTTGAGCTGGATGTGGCAGAGTTAAAGATGTTAAGATTTGTACTGGGTGTGATGAGGATGAACAGGATTAGGAATAAGTATATTAGAGGGTCAGCCCAGGTTGGAAGGTTTGGAGACAAAGCCAGAGAGGCAAGAGTACATTGGGTTGGACATGTGCTGATGAGGGATGCTGAGTATATTTGGAAAAAGATGCTAAGGATGAAGCTACTACGTAACAGGAAAAGAGGAAGGCCTAAGATAAGGTTTATGGATGTGGTGAGAGAGGACATGCAGGTGACTGGTGTGGCAGAGCAAGATGCAAAGGACAAGAAGAAATGAAAACAGATGATCCACTGGGAACAGCCGAAAGAAGATGATGATGATGATGATTCCCCCATTATTGGCTTTGTTCAGGTGTTTTTTGCTAAGAGGTTGACAGCTGTGGTGAGAACTGAATTCACTAAATGGTAGCCATTTAAGTTTCAGTCTTCCTCTCTTTCACAAAACAGATGATTTGGCCTAGTGGTATTGGCTCTGACTGTTTTGCACAGGGTCCCCTGTGTTCAAGACTTGACAATGGAATGTTTGGTGATAACACAACATTTTATTCTAGCAACTTTCCAACATTATATAAGCAATGTTTAAAATGTGTCCCTGGTTTTTGGGCTTTTGTCCCCCCCCCCAATAAATGTTGCCTTTTTCCAGATTTCTTGTGCTGTAAAGTTCAGAGATACAGCTGAGTGTCAAATAGATTTTACAAGGAGCTGAGAGCTGCAGGGGAACAAAAGTTTAGTGCTGCTTATGCGGAGTCTGCTTGTATTGTTAATAGCACAACAGGTGGTGTACTTGCTTTTGATGCAGAAGGCTGTGGGTTCTACTCTCACAGTATAGATGCATTGCTGATACTGTACTGTGTTGTAAAGGGGTGGATGCTGCAGTCCCTTTTGGTGAAGATACCTAGTAACTATGAACCTGTTATCAGTTTGCCATCCAGTCCCTATTGCAATATTACTAGCTTATCATTTTCTTCATGCAACATAGGCAATTTATTCCTCAAGGGCAACAGGCACTTTATTTGTAGATGAAACAATGACATATATAGTTGTCTGCTAGCAGCAGCCTCTTCATTAGTTACATATTTCTTTAATGTGGAATTATTTAGATGACTTTTACTTCTTCAGAGATTGTGCATATTTACTGATACTGGTGGACTGTAGAAGTTTGAATAGACTTTTTTATGATGGAAATGTTCTGAATTGGGCAGTTTTGCCATTAATGGTGCATGCATTTTGTTTCATTGTTTACTGGAAAAATGTTCAAAACAATAAATTTAAAATGCCCTCTAACAACTGTACTGTATAGTACAAGGAATATAATTTAATCCAATCAGGAAGGTGTATCAAAGAGCACGTGTATGCTTTGTGTTCAAGGGACCTATCATTTGAAAACAGCCCAAAGTTAATCTTTATCTGCCACTGGCAAAATGTGTTTTCTTTGAATGTGGGTTTCAATGCTGTTTCAATGAATGTGAGCTTCAAGGGCAGAGAAGTTTTAATGCTAAGTCTATTTTCATTGTGAGACTGCATTGCTTTGTTTAGTGGATATCTATTAGTTTGTGCTGTAAAATGCAAAATAAAACTTTCAAATGAAATCCAAATCATTGCAGAAGTAAAGCAGTATGCACATTACAGTGTTTATGGTAAATGGGTTGAAATAACCAAGGAATGGGACATTGGATTGACTGCAGGGGGGGATTCTCCATTCGACCATGATTTTGTGAGTCTGAAGGGCAGCAAACTCAAAGACGGCTCCAGCTGAACTATACCTCTCAACTGTCCAGATTTTTGCAGAATTAATAGATTTTTGTTTCTTATTTTTGGTTTGTTCCTCGTAAAATTTGTGGTTTTCTGGCAAATCATTTAGGAATGACGTCACTAAATAATGACAGACATTGAGTTTCAGACGTCATAAACTTCAGAAAAATGCATGCTAAAGCAAGACCTGTTATTCTATTAACTGTCTTAAGTTTATACAAGAGCAATTTTTAGTACTGTTTGTTCCCCCAATATATTTGGCCTTGTCCAGATTTCCTGCATTAAGAGGTTGAGAGGTACGTGCAAATAAATCACTTTATAGAATTAGGAATATCCAAACCACTCAACTCTCCCCAATTTTGGCTCAAAATGTTGATCTCCCCCTAATAATCCCTCTGCAAAATGGCAACTTTTGGAAGAAAACGTGGAGGGTTTACAATTATAAATAGCTGTAATGATCAGAGTTACAGATTACTTTTATTTCAGAAATGCATGTAGATGCTCCTATTTTGTCAGCTGATCAAGTTAACAGTACTAATATTAAAAAGGTGTCCCTTCTTTGATAGGTTCCCAGATGTATTGTGTGGCAATTTTTATATTTTTGCATCACATTTTTGGTCTGTTTTTCATAACATTGTGGTTTTCTGACAAATTAGTGGCAAATCATTAATGATTGAAGTTAGAAAATAATGGCAGGCATTTGAGTTTCAGATTTCATACCCTTCAGAAAATTCATACAAATGCAAGACCTACTACTTTCTAAGTTTATAAGAGCAATATTTAAAAATTGTCCTTATTTTTGGGCCTGTGTCCCACTTCTATGTATGGCTTTGTCCAGATTTCTTGCTCTGAGGTTGTGAGGTATGAGTATCAGAGCCATCACTGTCAGCCAGAGACATTTCAAATTGTGACATACTTGTTGAACCCCACTCCCTATTGTAGTGGCTCTGGATGTGTCCAAGAAAGGCAAGGAGCAGTTATGCAGTGTAAGTGTGCAGAGTATTCCCCCATCCAAGGTAGACCACAAGTACGACCGTGGCTTTTCATCTGTCCTTGATTTTGCAAAATGTTCTGATTTTCTGTCCTATTTTTATACTGTTGATTTATGCTTCTTATTATTCAGAAAATGCATGCTGTCGCAGTGCCCTGTTGCTCTGTGTTTAAGTAGCAATGCTTTAATGACCACCAGGTAAGCTTGTCGGAGATTGTAAGATGCAAGTAAAGCTTTAATAAGCATAATGTCAAAGAATTACCAACATTGAAAGCCTTTTCGTTGTTGCCATGCAGAGAATATTTACATAACTAGATAACGTATAAGCCTTAGGTATTGAAATGCATATGACAGTATTTGTAATAAAGGACAGGATTACAGTATTTTCAGAAGCTCATTACATTTGTTAGAGACTTGTAGTCATCTTTGCAGGCTGTACCCGTTAACTAAACAGAATGCCAATCTATCATGTGTGGTCCATAACCTGTGCAGTAATCCTTTAAGCAATTTATGTTGAGCTTGTTTCTTGTTTGCTGTTTATTTTTTACTTTGATCATGTCTTCCTCATGAAACAAGTAGATAGTTGTTGTCAGGCAGCAAGTCTTTTTTGGATAAGAAACATTTTTACAAGTGGGGGTATCACACAGAGATTGCTACTTTCAGCATTTTACTTGGTAATTTTATAAAGTTGAATATAAATTAGAACTGCAGTGCAAGGAGAAGTGGTTTGAGTTGAGTGCTGCTTGTTTTTTTTTTTTTACTTGATTTTGACTGGCATTCCAATAATGTATTTAAAAAGTAACTTATTTTTTCATGCATCACAATCTTTGTGTTTCCATCTAGATATGGTTGTCACCCGTCCCGTTGTCAGTGGGACACTCACGGGTTGAGCTTTCTCATCCCGCTTCCCGCATTCACCAACAGTGGGACTTTAAAAGTCCCATTTTCCCCTTTTCGCGTTCGCGAATTGCAGTTGCTGTGGAAAAGCTGAAAATACTTCCGGTTTTTCTACGGCAATGCGGCTACGTCACCAACCCTGACCTGCAGTTAGAGGGATTCCCTGCTAGGTCTGGGTGGTGTAATTTAGACAGTAATTGGCTGCAGGGATTGGAGGGGGTGGGGATTTACCTTGAAGAGCCCAATAAAGGTCGCAGCTGTAGAGCGCTTTGTTTTAGTGCTCTACAGCTGCGAAGGAAAAAAGATCTGACAATTCTGCCAGCCAGCCAGCCAGCAAGCAAGCAAGCAAGCAAAGAAGCCAGCCAGCCAGCCAGCAAGCAAAGAAGCCAGCCAGCCAGCCAGTAAGCAAAGAAGCCAGCCAGCCAAGAAGCCAGCCAGCCAGCAAAGAAGCCTGCCAGCCAGCCCAGCCACTTGAGCAGACAGAGCCAGTCATCCAACTAGCCATTCCAGCAGGAAGGAAGCAAGCTAGCCCAGCAAAAACTGTGATAGTGGTAAGTACATAACATAGTATTTTGTGGCTTTAGTTATTTACAATAGGAATATTGTACTTTATTTAAGTTTTTAATGTTTAGAGGTAGATGGGGATGTAGTATGCAATATTTAAATCTATGCAGTGGTTATTTTGAGATTTTTGAGTAGTAGTTTAAAATGGGAATATATTGTGGTTTAATTTTTTAATGTTTAGATGTAGATGGGGTGCAGTACGCAGTATTTAAATCTGTGCAGTGGTTATTTTGAGATTTTTGAGTAGTTCATAGGTTCATAGGTTCATACTAGGCTAACTGCCCAAGGGCATTTATAAGCCTAGCCAGAGCCCTTTAGTTTGGAGGATACTATGCCCATTATTTTGCTGTGCCTCTGTCAAGCAGTGACACTGATATAATCCCTGGGGTATATCTGCGATCTCCCATCCATTGGTCAAGATTTCTCTTGAATAAAGCCAGCGAGGTGCTCTGCCTCACATGTACCGGGATTTTGTTCCACAGCATAGGGAGTCTCTGGGTGATGAATCTGTCCCTCCAGCAAGTCCTATTAATAACCGTGTCAAGGTTTAAGTCTCCCACCCTTGTAGTTCTGAGGGATCTAGATTTTTTGAGGTGAAGCATGTTCATCAATTCTGGGTTGGACATGGCCTTGTATATCAGGCACAGGTCACCTCTGAGCAGACGGTAAGCGACTAAGTAGAGCTGAAGTTCCTTCAGTCGGGCAGCATAGGACATATTTTTGAGACCCTTTATCCTTTTGGTGAGGAACTTTTGGGGCCTTTCCAGTTGCTGCAGGTGTCGTGTCAGATACATTCCGAATGGGGCATTGTACTCAATCATTGGCCTGATGAGTGATGAGTACAGGGGGACGATGACTTCCCTTGATCTAGATGCGAATCCCTTCATGATCAGGTGGGCAATGTAGAAGGTCTTCCTAACTACTTTGGCAACATGAGTATCAAATGAAAGGTTACTGTCAACCTGGGTACCCAGATCCCTGATAACCTCTTCTGTGCTTAGTGGGTTGCCACCTATATGGTAGCTAGGGTAACCTTGTTTTTCCCGAAGGGTATGACTATGCATTTTTTGGCGTTTAACTTTAGGCCATGGTTCTGGCACCAGTTTTCCATTTCTATAAGACCCTTTTGAAGGATATCTGTGTCAGATGTGTTCTCAACTATGGCGCCCAGTTTGCAGTCATCTGCAAATTTTGTCAGCCATAATCATCCTGTGTTTGCTTGTACTTCTGAAAAGTAGATGCCGAACAGGAGAGGGCCCAGGACTGAGCCCTGTGGGACACCACTTGTGACAGGCTTTGAGTCTGACATGGCGCCAGCGACTCTGACCCTGTGGGTTCTGTCACTTAGCCAATTTGCAACCCATCTTGTGACGTATGGGTTTACATTTAAGCTGATGTGTTTTTCAATGATACCTGAGTGGGGTATTGTGTCGAAAGCCTTTGCCAGGTCAAGGTAGGCTGTGTGGACTGCCTTTCCCTCATCAATGGCCTTGGTGACTGTTTCGAAAAAGTCCACCAGGTTTAAAAGGCATGATCTGCCCTTGACAAAGCCAAACTGGGTCGGATCCAAAGTCTGCAAGTCTCCTATGTCTTTATTTATGAGTTCCATTATGATCCTCTCCATAGCTTTGCAGATCAAGCTTGTCAAGCTGATGGGACGGTAATTTCCCGGGTCGGTGGAGGCACCTCCTTTGTGAAGTGGGACCACAGTTGCCATACACCACTCCTTAGGCACGTATCCTGAGGTGAGGCTAAGATTAAACAGCTGCCCTAACTGCGGGTTTAATTCCTCATTGAGTTAAGTGGAGCACACATCCGGGGACACCATCTGGTCCCATGGATGCTGTGTTTTTTGCCTTGGAGAGAGCAGTTCTCACCTGAGCGTTTGAGATGTTTGGGGGGGTATAATTCTCTGGTATAGATATCTCACCTTTTGGGGGGGGGAGAAGTTTGCACTGAACCTGTCAGCCAGTATGTTGGCAATGTCCGTAGGATCAGTAATTTTTACATCATTTTGAACTAATTCTGAGCATATCTGGGAGTTTCCTCCCAGGTTTCTAACATAGCTAAAGAAGGCCTTATGATTGTCCTTTGAGTCCTTGGCGACTTTTCTCTCAAAATTTGCCTTGGATGATTTTATGATAGATCTTAATTTTTTACTTATAATGATCAAGGGTGTTTTCCCTTTTAAGGATTTTGCTCTATCTTGTAGTAGCTTCCTCCTTTTGTTGTAAAGCTTGTTTAAAATGGGAATATACTGTGGTTTAAGTTTTTAATGTTTAGAGGTAGATGGGGGTGCAGTACATAGTATTTAAATCTGTGCAGTGGTTATTTTGAGATTTTTGTGTAGTAGTTTTTAAAGGTATAAAACCTGTATGTATATCTAATTGTTATTGTTCTTGGGGGTATGCTTTGGAAGCATTACTTTTAAAAGGCTGAACTGTGTGTATAGAAGTTGTTTATTTCTAGTGGGGGGGGGGGGCAGTGATATATAAATTTAGTGTGATGTATTTCTATTGTCGTAGCTTTTTCTGGGTATTTTCTGTTTGCAGATAGAAAATGTTCGAGCATAGTTTGCACTTTTTTTGTGCGGAAATGTGTACAATTTATTGCTGTTTTTAGGAAGTTAGGATATACTGTTTGAGTAATTTTTCCTGTTAGTTCTTGCAAGTCAATGTGTATGTGGTACAAGTCTACCTTTTGAGGGGGAATGTTAACAGTTAATGTAGTGCATTTATTATTCTAGTAGGTACATGTTGCCAACTTGACAAAGCTGTTTCAAGATTTTCATTTATAATTGTAAATGTGTACATTTAATTTTTTATGCATTTTTAATAAGGTTAAAATGCCCTGCTTTGCTTGTAATGTGAATATGGGTGTGCTGCTTTTACTATTGCATCGCTGTGCTGGGTAAATTACTCTTAATTGATATGTTTTGAGGTAAAAGGAGCCCATGGAGTCTGCTGTACATTGTAATTTATTTTACTTCTCTTACAAAAAAGTATTTTTAAAAGTTAAAATGTTTACCGACTTTTTTCCTGTTTATTTTTTTTTTGCGGATGCATACTCAGAGGTTAATGCAGTGTATTTGAGATTGTGCTAAACCATGTCGTTGTTACAGGGTAGTTTGCTTTTATAAGCAACAAAGTTTGTATTTTGTGTTTTAGTGATGTCTTCAATAAACTTACAATGTACTGTTTTCATTATAATCTGATTACGACCATTGCTGCTGTTGGGCATGTTCATTAATAGATCATTATGCTGTGTAAATTAGTGGCATACATTTCTTTTAACTGCTGTGGTCAAAAGCTAAATCAGGTCTGTGGTATCCACTGTGCATTCTCATTCATTTTAGTATTTTTTTTGGTTCAGTGAATGTGGTTAACTTTTTTTTCTTGAGGGGTGGGGTGAGGTGGGCATATTCTGTGGTAAAAATGCATTTAATTTTCTACAAGCTGTGTTAATGTTAGTTTTCAATGGCCAAAATGCCCCCTACATTACCTCATTTACTATTTGACCTTTTTCAAATTGTTTGTAATAACTCTTTTCTGCTCCATTCATCGGTTCTTTCGCATGCCAATGTTTTTCGAGCCAGTTCTTTTGAGTGCCAATGTTTTTCAAGCCAGTTTTTTCAAGGGCCACTGTTTTTCAAGCCATTTTTTTGAGTGCCACTGTTAAGCCATTTTTTTCGCATGCCAATGTTTTTCAAGCCAGTTCTTTCAAGTGCCAATGTTTTTTAAGCCAGTCCTTTTGCTTGCCAATGTTTTTTGAGCCAGTTCTTTTCCGTGACAATGTTTTTGAGCCAGTTCTTTTGCGTGCCAATGTTTTTCGAGCCAGTTCTTTTGCATGCCAATGTTTTCTGAAACAGTTCTTTTGCATGCCAATGTTTTTCTAGCCAGTTCTTTTGCATGCCACTGTTTTTTGAGACAGTTCTTTTGCATGCCAATGTTTTTTGAGCCAGTTCTTTTGCGTGCCACTGTTTTTCGAGCCATTTCTTTCGTGTGCCAATGTTTTTTGAGCCACTTCATTTGTGCTGTGCAGCAGTATGTTACTGCACCCTACTAACACAGTCTTGGTAAATATGTTGCATATCAGGTAAGTATAGATTCAAGCATGAAGACAGTAGCTGCTCCATCACAGCCAACCAGAAGCAAGAGAATGTGTAAGTGGCAGGATGTCTGAAAAACAGAATTCGACTGGATCAAGAGATGCAGTGATGTCAAAGCGTTCTGCAGGTACTGCAAGAGAGAATTTCTAGTGATCCACGCTGGATGAAACGATGTCGCACGACATGAGGCAACTGAACAACATAAGACTGCTATTCTTCAAGCTAAATCCACTGACCTGATGACAAAGTGGGCAAGGAACGCAAACCTTGAGGGACCAGAACATAGGATCATTGCAGCAGAAACCTCTGAGGTGTTCCATGCTGTTAAGCACAATATTTCCTATAACAGCTTGGACTGTGCAGTAAAGTTGGCCAGCCAGTTGTACAGTGACTCGGACACTGCAAAGAAGCTATCTTGTGGAAGAACCAAGGCTGAAGCCATAGTTGAAAATGTTTTGGGACTGCACTCATTGGAATACCTCCTGCATGACCTTCAAAAACCAGGCACTTCATTTGCAATTTCATCAGATGCTTCCAACAAGGGGAGCATAAAATTATTTCCACTTGTTGTGAGGTATTTTTCTAAAGAAGAAGAAGGGGTGGTGAATGGCCTTTTGGACTTCTATGAAGACCCTGATGAATCTGCACAGGCTATTTCACAGCAAATTTCCAACGTTATGGAAAGGCACTCCTTGCTCTGGAACAGCATTTCAGCTTATGGGGCTGATAATACCAGTGTGAACTATGGGAAGAAATCTGGTGTGTATACCAGATTAAAAGAAAAGTGCCCATCACTCCAGAAGGCTAACTGTGTTGCCCACATCATTCAAAATGCAGCCAAAAAAGCTGCAGCACAACTACCATACGATGTGGAAGTATTTGTAATGAACTCAGGTTCTGCCACAAGGACCAGAGACTTGAAAGACTTCTTTGAGTTTTGTGGCATGGAATTTGAGAGTCTGTTAAGACGTGCCAACAAGATGGCTGTCACTACTCCTAGCCATTGAAAGAGTAGTGAAAAATCTCCCAGTGCTCCAGTCCTATTTCCTCTCCCAGGGAGAAGAGGAGACCCCCCGGCAGATATGGCAGTACTTTTCAGCTAATGAACATGGTGAGAATGAATTGCCTACACTGCCCCAGTACTATTTGCACTTTCTCTGTGCTGTTCTTGTTGATTTTAATGAACATATAAGTACTTTAGAAAAATCAGCACTTACTGCCATGGAAACTTTTTGTGTAATGTTCTCTCCGAAGCAAAAACTGCAGGCAAGAGCTATAGGTGCTTTCTTTGGAGGGGAAACTTAGGGCACTTATGGGCACATTAGATAGCACTTCTGCTAACAAACTGAAAAGAGACTTAATTTTGTTCTTGGAGACAGCAGTGAAATACCTGGAACAGTGGTTTGAGTATACTGAAAGCAACTACTTGTTTACACTATCTAAATTATCTCGAAATGAGCCCTTTGCTTTCAGTGACTTACTTAATGTGATCACTGCCCTGAGTCTGCAGGGTGTAGATGAAGATTATCTTTTTAGGGACTACTTGGCAATTAGACCCTTTCTGGAACAGTTATGTAACACAAACTTGACCCCAGGAAAGAAGTGACTGAAGCTTTTCAAAGAAGGGCCCGAAGTGACTACACTATATCCTGTAATTGCTGGGGTTTTCTCTATACCGACCTCAAACGCATTTGCAGAAAGAGTTTTTTCTTTGGTGAAAGGTAAATGGACTGATGTGCGAAACTGATGTAGTGTGGACTTGTTAAAAGCCGAACTAACGATGACTGTAAATTACCGGATGAAACGTTTTGACTTTTACTCAAATATTATTTCAAATCGGGCCCTTCTTCAAGCCATAAAATCAAATTCAAAATACACTTTAAAAAAAAAGTGATTTAGTGTACTAGTGTGCAGTATAAAGTACTAGGGTGCAGTTTGTAATTTTGTGTTCTTTGTTTAGCATTAAATTTGCTAATGTGCAGTATGTAGTACTAGGGTACAGTATGTAGTTTTGTGTTTTTTCTTTGCTTTAGCTTTACTTGATAATAAAAAGTCTTAATTTTATACTTGGCTTGTATGTGGTATGTAGATTTTTTAAGTTTTCTTTCTGAATAGTCATGGTTGGTTTATGAATTTTTTTAACTTTTTAAATAAACAAGTGTCTGTTTAATGAGTAGTGTGCTTTTTATTCCTTTAAAGCAGGGGTGTCCAACCTTTTGGCTTGCTGGGGCCGCATTGAGTGAACAGAAATGGTACTGGGGCTGCATATAAAATATATCATATAGTTAACTCTTTTATTGCTCCAGAAGACCATAGTTGACCTCCTGGTTGTACTGTAGGTGCAATTGAACAATGAATAAATGTAATAAATACTTAATATTTGCCTTAAAATTCTAATTCTCATTCTAATTCTCTAATCTAACAATTAACTCTAACATCTTACTTAATATATATATATATATATATATATATATATATATATATATATATCTATATTGTTTTTTTTTTTTTTTTTTTACAAATAAACAGATATTCACTACAGCACTAGCATTTCTCACTGGGAAAACCATTCCAGCAGTCCAACTACGTAAAATGTCAACATCAGCAGTCCTACAATACTATAATCCACAAAAATAACCCAACAAATTTGCAATAAAGTAAAGAATACACATTACTGACTTAATAAAACAATTCTGAATAATCTACAAGAGGGTCTCACCCAAACAAATAACTGGTTCCAGAAATATGGCCTCAAGCTACATGCCAAAAAATGCATAATCATCCCCTTTGAGGAGAGTGATGTCCCCACAAATTATCACATTAATAACAATGTTGTAAGCATGCAATAAGTCGTATGGTACTTGGGCACCCAGGTTGATAGAAACCTGACTTTTGACCACCATGTTGTCTCCGTTGTAAGGAAAGCTTTTTACATGGCCCACTTCCTTGGTAAGGGCATCTCATCCAGGATCAAGGAGGTCATAACATCCCTGTATTCTTCCTTTACAAGAGCCATTATTGAGTGCAATGCTCCTTTTGGCATGTGCCTCAGCAAAACACCCTGCCAAAAGAAAGACTACAACCATTTCTGACAAAAAAGGTCAAAGGACTGAGTTCACTTAGTTATCCAGACAGACTAAAAAGCTTCTTGCTTTCCTCCGTCTCTCACTGGCCCCTATAAATTTCATCACTGGCTTGCTTTCCAGGCTAAGAAAGATACTGCCTTAAGAGACTTCCTCTACCTCAGAAATATTGGTTATACTTAAAACGCTCACTACAAAGACCACAGCCTTCACTGCAACATAAACAAGCCACTCTGTATGGACAGGTTCTTGACACAAAAACCTTCAACTTATGTAAAAAGCTCCTCTCATTATCAAACAAAGTTATTCAGCAACACGACAACTGGATAGATAGCCATAAATATACTCCTTGAGTAAGAAGCATAGCCTTCATCAAACCGGATGGAAAATTCACATATTAAACTTTCCTAGCTGGATGGCTAACATCTAATATTGGTTACTCAAGTCTACTTGCCCAAGAAGAGGGGCCTATTTAACTAAGAATTCCATTTGCAAAAAATATATTCAATATGCATATTAAATCTCTCTCTCTTATACACACACACACACACACACACACACACACACACACACACACACACACACACACACACACACACAAAAGCCCCTACTTGTAAAATAGGCAACCTCAGTAATCACATGACACCCACTCACTGAATAAAATTGTCTGGAAGTCAAAATAGTTGAAAAAAAATCATAATAGAGATGGATTCATCCATGCAATTTCCCACCACCAAAAAGACCATCAATAAATCAACAAACAACTGTTTGGCAAAAAGTAAATCAATAAGAAAACCATAAACTCTCTAAGATAATGCTACATGCTGGTGAAAACATATAACTTGTGTCAATCGCCAGGTTAATCCATACCAAAAGATTGTTTCAGAGCTTCAGCTATGTACAAACATTTTTTTCCTGAAAACTTAACTCATTGATATTTGCCTTGCTGTAATTATAACTGTAAAAAAAATGTTTTTAAATTTATCCTGTACCTCAGTGATTCTCACTGTTACGAGATGTAATCTCTGCCATATTGTATGAGTACTACATCCATGATTTACTGTCTCTCTCTCTCATGTATTGTATTATATTGTTTTGTGTTATTTTTGGAGCTTTTCTCCCCGGGCCTCCGCTGAAAATGGACCTGTGTCCAGTTGGACTTTCCCGATAAACAAATGTAAAATAAAATAAAATAAATAAAAATAAACTTCCCTCCAATCTAAAGCAATTTGGCATTCAGATATTTTAATTTGTACAGAAGTTACTCACAGACTGACAGTTTACTGAGCTGTAATGCTGACCTTCGCTTTTGAAAAAACAAATTCCCAGACTTTGTCAGTAGCTCAAAGTGTAGAGAGGACTATTTATTTATTATATATTTATTTATTTTTGGAAAACATCTTTAAAACTGTTAAATTGATTACACACCCAGAAACACAGAAAAGTTATTGTGATATGTAAACCACAGACTGCTGCTAGAAATCAAAGTCACATTAGCACTCTATGCTTATATCCGAACAGATGAATCATACCTGTCAATTCCAAAAGAAGTAAAGTAGCTTAATAAGAAGGTTATTTGCAAGGTTACATAGCAGTTTATATTGGAAATAAGCAGAGATAATAAAAAGGCTCTGTTTTTCATAATTATGCTGAAAACTCTTCCACGGTAAATACAACTTCTGATTTAGTATGGAACCATACCCCTCAACCTTAGAGCAAGAAATCTGGACAAAGTAAAAAATAAAAGTGGGACACAGGCCCAAAAATAGTTATGCATCACAGACACCATTGAAACAACTGTAACTGAAAACATTATACATCACATATAATCTTTCTATCCCATTATTGTCAGTTAAACATTATATGGCTCATTCAGTCCTGCCTTCTTTTGCAACAAAGAAAACCATGCTATGAAATGACAAATGCATTAAAAATAATAAATAAAACACATTGCATCAACATCCTGCAACTTCCTACCTACAAGCAACCACAGAGCTTTCATTGAAACTAGGGCTGCTTGTTTCCCCAGAATGACAGCTCTTCCTAATTAAGTTTAATGGTATACAATCTGCCAGTATCTGGACTACCTGAAATAAATTAAATTATGGCCTGTAAATTGAAAGCACACTTTGTTTAATTAAACTATATTTCTAAGCCCACTTACTATATGTTTTCAGTAACATCCTAATATCTATTTCCAGGTCACTTTACAAGACATTGGCAGTTGTAGACTTGGCATCCTTCAGAACCCCACAGGCCCACGCTAATACTGCTAGCATTGTCCATTAAATGTAAATATCCATCCACTGTAAATGGCAAGAAGCTATGTCTTAAAAAATCTACTTTTGGCATGCGTACCCAAGTATCAGGTTTTGAAACAAAGAAACGTATTCTCCACAGTCCGTAAGTCTCTGTCTTTAATAATCATCTACTGTTGCAGCACTCCCAACACATAAGCACACACATACACACTAAAACCCCCAACATTTAAAAAATGACAGTGTTCCCACTTGATTTGCTAGTATTGATGATCCGCCAAAGCTAAGCTTACTGTTGTCCAATCTACCACTGCTTAGAACCCACCAATGAAAATACAGTACTAGGTGCTTTTTTGCTTTATATGCTACAGTCGCACATAGTCAGTCCACTACTGACCCATTAACCCTAGGCCACTGCCTCATTCTTACTCCCTGGAACTGCATTACCTTGGATGACTACTTTTATTTCCTAAGCAAAAGACACAAATTGGAAGATGAGGCAAAAATCCAGACATTCTTTGAAAATCCATACAGTTAAGAGGTATGAGTTCATGTTCAATACAACACTCTCCCTGTCAGGAAAGCCACAATTTAATGAAAGTGTACTTTTAATGTACAATATATTTGTGAGCTAACTTGCTTGTGTTCAGTGGGTAGACTGATCATTGTTAGCCTCTTTGTGCATGCGTCTCTCTCTGTCATGCACACATATACACACATACACACACACTCTTCTTCTACTTTCACGCACACAATTCTGCTTTCATGCATGCACTCACTCACTCCGTACTTACCTATTAACACAGGTAAGTGCTGTCTCTTTCAAAGGCAACAGCGGCAAATCCATACACGAGTCCCACTTCAGTGAGAATGCACACACACACTGATTGTGCGGTGCAGAATAATGGCGTAAACACACTGACCCTTTTTTGGCTCAAAAACAAAACTAGAAGGGTGCTTTGGTGCATGTGCACACCGACATTAGCGTTACAGGTCACGGGAGTGAAAAACACAAAACAAAAAGTGTTTTGGGGCTTGCGTACATCGATGTTGCAGTCAGAGGTTGAGGGCCGCATGGAAGAGCTCTGAGGGCCACATGCGGCCTGCGGGCCACAGGTTGGACATGTCTGCTTTAAAGTTTATTTACTGTTACAACTGAGTAATGTGTGTTTGCAGTAATAGTTCACTTCATTTAAATGGTTTGAGTTTTCAGTATGCTGTAATGTCACAATGTTGTATCCATAACTGTAATACTGCATCTCCTTTAACACCTCTGGTGATGTTGTGGTGGGGGTGTGGCCAGTGTCATATTGGCCACACACCCCTGTCCTATTGGTCACACCCCCATGTCCCACTTTGGCCTTGTTAAAAGGTGGCAACCCTACATCTAGATATTAAATAAGTTGTCATGTAGCCAATGCATTGAAATGTTTTTTTTTCTTCTACACTTCATTTTGTTTTAATTGGACTTTCATAATGATGGTTTGGCACCCAGGGCAGCATATTTAATTAAAATTCCAGTTGTTGTGGTTTTGAACATAGCCAAACCCTTTCTATTTGGCCACACCCATTCTCATTGGCCCCACCCATTCAGCAGTCAACTGCAGCCCCCCTTTAATTTGAAGTCACCAGCCACCACTGTACTAGAAGTGGGGTAGTTAGGGTATATGTCCAACCAAATGACATTCTCATCACCTAGTAGTATTATTTCTTGTATAATTGTTATAGATATCCAGTGTAGTATTTTATAGGCTCTAGCTGGAGTGTAGACTACCTGATCCACAGAGCTGGTATTGATGAAGTCCACAAATCTCTGGGTATGCATGTAAGAGGATGTATACATCTCCCTGTTAATGGAGGGGTAGCTGAAGTAGTTGAAATCCCCTAACAGAAGGGTGTTTGGTTTAATCCATACCAGTTAGGTAGGAGTTATGGGCTGAGAAGGGCATAGAGGAGGTCCTACAGTTAGCCATGATGTGATTAAGTGTTTTGTTAATGATAAGGTGGCTATGGAGGGGGTCCAGATTCTTATCTTGTTTAACTAGTCTGGAGGTGAAGTGGTTTTTTTTTTACAACTATGGAGACACTGCTACTTTTAGTGCCCTCATCATGTCCTGTCAGCCTGAACACGTAGTGGCTATTGAAACGTTGCACTGATGGTGTTTTCAATGTTCTTGAACTAGGTTTCTGTAACAATGCATATGTATCAATGTTTTCCAGGGTAAAGAGTGCTTGTAAGGGAGTGGAGATTTTTGCTAAGGCAACTAACATTGAGCAGCAATACCTTTATGCTACCTGGATTTTGTTTTGTTAAATTGGAAGCTTTTGAGCACTGATGTTTTCTACAAAAGGCACTATGGAGGGGGTGGGCAAAGTTTTAGCCAATATATGAAAGCCAGGTCTCTGTTTAAATTTATTTATTTATTTCAGTTTGATGACCGGGGAAATCCATTCAGCCAAGAAGAGCTTGTTTTCAGTGGAGACCCGGGGAGAAAAGCTCCAAAGATTCATTACATACATACATACACAACTTAGTATAGACATAATTGTCTGGTTAAGAATACAGCATTATACATCAAACATAGTACAGCATAATTCAGCATATTAATACACAAAGCAGTATGAGATGAATGTCAGGCTGAGAATCCAACACAATGCCGGGGGGTAGATTACAATCTTGAGAGGGGATACAGGTGAATCGCATGTGGTTGAGAAATTTAATTTAACTATACAGAATTAGTTTCATTATGACTGAGACAATCTGAGAAATCACAATCTGAACAGCATTAGTTTCATGATGAGTGAGGCAATCTGAGAATGTTTTCCCAAGTACAGTAGGAGACTGTCTGGCACTGTATAGTGGAGTGAAAAAGTAGGAATAGTTATGGTGTGAGAAATAAGTGAAAGGAATTGAGAAATGAACGTGAAACTGGGAATGGGAAGAAGAGAGACTGTAGAGGGGAAGTTACGTAGGAGCGTGACATGGGCATGTCCATTTTGAAGATAGGTGGGAGAACAAGAGATATTTGAAGTTGGTATGATTAGAAATATTGTTAAAGGGGAGAGGGAGAGAGTTCCATAATTTGGCTATGGAGCAGGACAGCAAAAGTTGGCCAGGGGGTCTAGAGGGTTTGTATAGTTGAAGGAGGTTGTGGTTTTCTGATCTGAGTGAGCGGTTAGGTACGTAGGGGTTAAGGTGGTAGCGAGAGAAAGGCAGCTGAAAGGTTTGAAGATGATCTTGTGGGCAGTAGTAAGCTGAAGGAATTTCAGGTAATTGGGTAGTTCAAGCCATTGCAAGGTACAGAGGTAGAGGCAGTGGTGTGTGTGTTGAGTTTTTAGAGTTGGTTGTGAATTTGCTTATTTTATGGTAGCAGGACTTGAGTTTGGATTGTAGGCTGAGTTGGAGATTGCTTAATAGAGGAGCGCCGTACATAAGTGAGGGGAGAAGGAAGGAGGAGGCTATGATATGTCTGGTGGAAGGGCTCAGGTAGCAGCTGTGTCTGTATAGAAGTCCTAGTTTTTGGTGGGCTTTTTTAATGGTGGATTGGATATGGGTGTCAAATTTTAGATTTTCATCAATGGTGATGCTGAGTAGTTTGGTGTTGGAGACAATTTCGTGGGGGACGTTATTTTGGCTAAATATGTAGAATGAGTTTTTGTTGATAGTGGAGTTTCTAGACGGAGTAAAGATCATCAGTTTAGTTTTATTAGTGTTTAAGGCCAATGCATTGCTTTGCATCCAGGTTTTAGTTTTAGAGAAGGCTGATTGGGTTTTTAAAAGTAGGTCAGAGGATGAGTAGGCTGAGCAGATGATTGTTGAGTCATCTGCGTACTGTATTAGTGAGGACTCTGGGATGGTGCATTGGAAGTTGTTGATAAATATATTGAAGAGTAGAGGACCTAGAACAGAACACTGTGGCACACCAGTGGGCATAGGTAGGAAGGGAGAAGTTGAGGATTTCCATTGTACATCTTGCTGATGATTAGAGGTAGCTAAAGAATCAGGGAGAGAGATGGAGAGAGGAGAGTTGGGATAGGAGTAAGGGGTGGGAGATGGAGTCAAAAGCTTTTGATAGATCTAGGAACAGTGTCGATACAAGTTTGCCTGAGTCACAAACTAGGTTAATAGTTCTGAGAAAGGAAAGGAGGGCAGTCATGGTACTATGACCAGGGCAGAAGATGTGTTGAGTGGGGGTGAGGATGTTGTTTTGAATTTAGATATGGCATCAGCTGTGAATGGGTAACCTGTTCTAGTATTTTAGAAAGTGGGGAAAGGATGGCAATATGCCTGAAATTAGTGGTGTCTGTGTTATTACCTCCCTTATGGAGAGAGACAATGTAGGCATGGCACCAGATAGATGGGACATAAGATTGGGAAAAGCTATGCTATTAGCTGATAGTTTGAGGAAGACTGATGGTAGGTTATCAGGTACGTTGTGCCAAGGTTTTAGTTTAAGGAGAAGTCTTTTTATTGTGCTTGTGGAAATGGAGTTTAGGCTGAAATCATCACAAGACCAGAAGATCACAGCTTAAAACACTGAGCTGGGAAGACTAAACCAGGAAAAGATTGAATACTGTGGGCCAACAGGATCTGGCCCTTTCCCCACAGCAGTGTGATCTTGGATTTAGTATATATAATTAGTAAGAAGTGTAGAGGGTAAGATATTTTTGTTGCTTTCATGTTTTCACTGTTTTGCCAGTTTAGTCTTCCCAACCTGATGTTTTAAGTTGCGATCTTATGATTTTGTGATGATTTAACAAAAATCCACAAAAACCTTAGGGGGATAGGTGCAGTCCATCTCTGGCAAAGCTGTCAGGACTGTCTACCATCTCCTCCTAGGCTGATATATTTTGGACCACCCTTGAATGACACCAGAATCTAAGCCGATCGATGAAGTCAGGAATCTTTTGTTTGTATTATGACAACGTCCTTGGTTATGGTAAATTGCTGCTCAAGGCTACGTTCATACCTGCCTTAGACACATTTCCAAGAGCTTTCTCATATCTCTGTTCATATAGTCCAGGGAGGTATGTCTCAAGTCATTTACACCTATGTGTGTTATGACCGTGTTATATGTGCACTAGTGATACAAGGACTTGAGTCCCTGTGTCATGTAGAGAATTCTTGCAACTTGACAGGCAACTGACTCCTTGCACAGCCTGGTGAGTGGTGCATCAGTGTGTTTCACAATGGCGTCACCTATGACTAGGATGCTGGATTGTGTGAAAGTTTGCCTTATGGGCTTTTGAATGGAGACATTGTGACCCTTTGAGTTATGTTTCAATGTGGCTGCTTCCTGTGCTGTGTGTTTGTGAGGTTGTTGAGAGTACTTGTTTCTTATGATACATTAAGGAGGCCTTTGTGGTTTAAGTAAGTTAATTTTAAAAGTCTCAACATATGTAAGCCTATGTGTGATAGTCTTAGTGTGGTGTTTTTTGGTACTGATGACCTGTTTGTTATTTGTAGTTTCTTCATATAAGAGTTTTGTCTTTACTACTTTAAAAAATGCATCTCTCGCACACTGTGTCAGTTTGTTTGAGTAGTAGGTAAATATGAGACAATTGAAACATTGTCTCAGGATGTCCATTTCAACCACGCTGGTAACAGAGACAGTTAAAAAATGCAAGTCCACGGTTCCAGGTGCTTGCTAATCTGGGCTGAAAAAAAAACAGTGTCCATGAGGTTTGCAGTTGATTATAAGAGGTCATTCTGGTAGTGCAGATAATAATGGTTTCAACATAGATACATACAGCTAGGAATTAATGATTGTTTGTTGCTTCTTTCACTAGTAGCAAACGATTAATCCTAAGCTGCTTTCTGAGAAGTAGTATTAACTGTTTATGGGTTTGATACATTTGCTACTGGCTTCTATTGGTAGATACTCTGGAAAGAACCTACAGCAGCTGGATGTGACAAACAACCATGCTGCACAATTAGGTTGAAGAGATTTTCACCAAAACTCCAGCCAGACCACTTGATGAAGTCTCATACACACTGCTCATTCAAAGGCCAGCAGAAATCAATGCCCCTTTGCTTCTTCTCTCACCACAAGCAAAGACGTATTATTAAACACAAACAAACAAGTAAATGCACCTGGTGAATGAAGGTTGGTATATCCAAACAAAGGAACCAAGAACAAATAAATTACGTACCAGCCAAACACAGCCTTAAAAATAAATAAAACATTTATTATGCAAGCGCTTTCGTGCTAATAAACTGCACTTCATCAGACAAATACCAAAACAACACGCATCTTTATATACCCTAAAACCATTGAAAACAATTAAAACAATTAATCAGTGTGGCAATTTGCATGCTTTCAATAGAGGTTTTAAAGGTATATTCTCATTCAAACCAGAAGGCCTAGGTCCCTGAAGGGTAGTGATCTATTTCATTTCAGCCACTTCAACCTTATTAACAATATCATCACCTCTTAGGCCAAAAGTTAGCACAACTAAAAAGCTAAAGGTATGATCACCAAAGGCTGCTGCATGTTTATATAGTGCAGCGGTAACATCTTTATGTCTAATATAACCAACATGCTCTAAAACATGTTCTCTAAAAGATCAGTTGGTCTTCCCAGCATAAAAAACATGTGCAGTGGTTACAATGAGCTAAATAAACCAAATTACTGCTGGCACAGTCCACATAGAACTTGGTTGTAAACTTACACCCATTTACAGGATGTAAAAATATTTTTTGTTCTGATATATAGCCACAGGCTGCACAGGACCTACATGGATACGTGCATGTCTTGTTGGTCAAAAAAACTGTGTCTTGATCTCTTAGAAAAATAGCACAGCTGGGGCTTAAGTGACAAGCTATTCCTAAAACAAAAACTGGGATTTGGACCCACTATTTGGTCATCAGATAAAAGAATAGGCAATTCTTACATATAATTTCACATATTCTACCAATATCATTTGTATAGGTCAAAACAACCCTATTTTTACCAGCTGAACAGTCACTAACATTAATCTTCGGATACTTTGTGGAGTAATACGGTCTAGCAATATCACTCCGTGCCCTCTTAACATCACCAATCGAGGAGGCTAATTCATGTCTAGAATACCTTCTCCCTACAACACCATCAAACAGCCAGGCCAAGGCCTGATCAAATTTATCATCGTCAATATACAGCCTAGATACCCAATGTGCTTGACTCCTGGTTACATTATGATAAACATGTTTATGATACATGTTTGTGCGATGCAAATGACTATTCCTCCAGCAATCCTTCCTACATAATCTAGTCTCAAAGGATCTGTCTTCAGTCTTAATTAACTGTACATCTAAAAAATCAATAGCATCAGCATGCTTACTAAACTTAAGAAAACTAGTAGTATTTTATTTATTTATTTTATTTTACATTTGTTTACTGGGGAGGTCCGACTGAACAGAGCTGTCCGTTTTCAGTGGAGGCCCGGGGAGAAACTCTCCAGAACAATTGCTACATACTACACATAAGATATTTACACATTCAGTTATACAAATATGGCAGACAATATGATTGCATAAGATATTTACATAAGCATAGAGATTTAGAGATACAATTAAAAGCATAGCAGGTATTAACACATGATGGTTGTTCATACAGTATGTTTAGTAGAGATAATCTTGAAGATGTAGTGAAGATAAGACAAGAAAGGAAAAACTAAAGGAAGAGAATATAGACAAGTTCATATGAGGTGCATTGACATTTTAAGGAAAGACTTTTCAGCTTAGTCTAGGGGGAGAGTTAGTGGGTATAGATGGGACAGTGGGGAGTAGGCAACAGTGAGTTGGTGAGTATCGTGTGATAATATATAGTGCATCTGTAGGAGTTTTAAAGAGGATGGACAGTAGGTAGGGGAAAGAGTTAGAATATGTCAGCCAGGTGCTAGGCAGTTGCATGTCCAGGAGTTGTTTAGGTGGGAAATAAGCTGTTTTTTGAAGATGGTTTTATTAAGTTGCACCCTGATTTGTAGTGGTAGGGAGTTCCAAGTCTTGGCAATGTTGCTAGAATACAGGGAGTCACCAAAGCTGTAATGGCTTTTGGAGATTGTGATTAGTGTCTTGTTAGTGGATCTAAGTTCTCGGTTATTGGAGTAGAGGATGATCAGGTCTTCTAAGGCTGGTACAGTACTTGGTGAGCAAGAAGAAGTTGGTTTAGACCTAAGGTCAAGATATTAAAAAATAATAATATAAAAAACACTCCAAACAAACCACAAAAAAAAACAATAAATAACCAAAGAAAACTGTTCTAAAATACTGCAAAACGAACTTTAATACTTTAATAAAAGTAACTGGTTAGCACTTTAATTTAAAATAAACTTCATCAAACCAAGTTACTTAACTGCTAAAAGCACCTTTAAATAACATAAATTAACATCACATAATTCATTACATCAGTGCCTTAACCATTTCTTTTTCAGTATAATTTTAAAATTCTCTTTGTCGTTAATACCAGGAAAAAACACATGTATTCAATCTAACCTGCCAGCAGTATTTCTTCCAATCGAGATGCTCTTCAGCATCCCACCTATATTCATAATTATTAACTTGATCTATCACTTCTTCTTCTTCTTTCAGCTTTTCCCGGTTAGGGGTCACCACAGCGGATCATCTGTCCACTCATGATTGGCAGTGGAGTTTTACAGTGTCGAGTTGCCAGCCCGGCACCCAACCTTCCACAAAAGGCACACACATGCACACACTCACACCTAGGGCCAATTTAGAGTATCCAGTCCACCTACTGCATGTCTTTGGGATGTGGGAGGAAACCGGAGCACCCGGAGGAAACCCACATGACCACAGGGAGGACATGCAAACTCCACACAGAAGGCACCCCAGCTGAGAATCGAACCAGAGAACATCTTGCTGTGAGGCAGCAATGCTAACCGCTGTACCACCGTGGCCACCCTAACTTGATCTATCACTGTGAAAGAAAATATATTACCTGAATCCTCTTATGCATGGCAGGAAGAAAAATGCTTAGCTAAAGGATTAGTGTTATCATTCCTATTTATAGCCCTTAAATGTTTATAAATCCTAGAATGCAAACATCCTTTTGTTCTTCCTATATAGAAAGCCAGACACAGAGCACACAACACTAGGTACACTACATATTTAGGTTTGGAATCAAAATAACTGTTCAAATCCAGTGCATAATTCCTGACCAAAATTCTAACCATGGAACCCACCATAATATAGGAACAATAACTACAATTGTCACATCTAAACATCCCTTTTAAAGCATTTGCATCTGAACTATCAATATTTTTATAAAAATGCTGTTTGAGATTTTTTTCCTCCTTTTTGTAACAAAAACAGGCATCTCACCTATAACTTTCCAGATATCCAAAATATTAGACAAAAACTTCCAATTTTTATTCACTGTCTAATGCTTACTTCATCCACTGAGTTATTCAACATACAAGCTAACACATAATTCTTCTTTCCCTCCCCACCACTCACATTATTATACCCAACATTCTCTCTTTGTAATATCACCTTATTAAAAACATTAGTTAACATATCAACAGGATATCCTCTGTTGTGAAACCTGCTTTTCAAAACTTCACATTCAACCTTAAAAAACTCCCCATCCTCTGTCAATCTACTGACACGATCAAATTGACTATTCACAGTATTATGCTTTAATTTAACATTATGCATACTACTGTGATATAAAAAGTTGTTGCTCTGTACTGGCTTCTTATAAATTTTAGTTCTAAACTTATTAACTTTATATACATTCAAGCCTAAATAATTAATAGACTCTCTATGAAAATTGAAAGTAAATTTCAAAAAGTCAGACACTAAATTTAAATAATTCATAAAACTATATTGATCTGCTTCAGATCCCTTCCAAAAAAAAAAAAAAAAACAAATCATCAATAAATCTTTTATAAACAATATTCATATAAAATTCAGAATCAAAAATAAATTCCTTTTCCCAACCCATCATAAAGACGTTAGCATAACTGGGGCCATAGCTGCCTCCATTGCCACTCCATTGGTTTGCCTCTATATCACTTTATCAAAAGAAAAAAATATGACAAAATGACATCCAAAATGCTAATAATCAAATTCATTTCATCATACTCATAACATCCAGACATACACAGCACTATTTCAACAGTTTCCAAACCAACCTCTTTAGGAATTACAGTATATAAAGAGACATCAGCTGTCACTAACCATGCATCATCATTTACACTAATGCCTTTAAGAAACTTGCAAAAATCAAAAGAATATTTCATACAAGAGACACTTCTCATGACCAGTTTTTGTAAAAATTAATCTACATAAACCGCCATGGATTCCATTTTACTGCTACTGCTTGCAACAATAGGTCTAAAACAGAGTTCATCCAAATTCTTGTGGATCTTGGGCAGACCAAAAAAACTTCCTAATTTGGGGTTAGGAATATGAAAAAAATCAGTCTGATGAAGTTTATTTTAAACAAAAGTGCTAACCAGTTACTTTTATTAAAGTATTAAAGTTTGTTTTGCAGTATTTTAGAACCGTTTTCTTTGGTTAAGATCAAGATATTGTACAAACTGTTCCAACAAGTCAACAGGTCCTTCCCATAGCAGAAATATGTTCATAGGTTTATAGGTTAGTACTAGGCTAACTGCCCTTGTGGGCCTTTTCAAGCTTAGCCAATTACCCCATGTGAAAATCAAACACTGTACCTTGTGTCTTTAAGATAAACACCTTAACCATTATGCCACCTCCCATCTCATCTACAAAATGCCTAAAATATTTCAAATGTGCTGAGAATCTATGAGATCCAAAATCAAATTTTTCCTCCACTGTGCCATAAACAGATTGGCATAGCTATTCATACAAGCTGTGCCCATAGCCACGCCAATCTTCTGTAGGTAAATATGTTCATCAAAAAGAAATGCATTGTTTTCCAATACCAAATCTAGTGGAGAACAAATAAACAAAAACATGTCACTTGAATAATGACTGTGTTTATGAAGAAACAATCTAACTGACTCAAAACCCTCTAAATTCGGAATAACAGTAAAATGTGTGCACCCATCAAGAGCAATTATAAAACATTGAGATATATCAAATTTTGTAACATATTCAAACAGGGGCTCAAGGAAATGTTGTGTATCTCTTAAAACAGAAGTAATAATATTAACCACAGGTCTTAATTTATGCTCAACAAATATGGAATCGGCTCAGTCAGCCATAAAAATGACACGTTACAAATTTCTAACCCCCCCTCAAAAATAAATGGCCAGAATATAGACAATTCCCATGTTAACAAAGACCACTCATGATTAAAAGGGGAAATGGACACTAGTAAGAACACATGGTGGAATTTATTTATTTATATTTGCTTATATTTGTTTACTGGGGTAACGCACTAATCAGTATTGACCAATTTCAGGCTCAGCCTGAGTGAAATACAAAACAGTTCACAAACATTGAGAAATGTAAGCAACAGCAGAGTAATTCAGACTAATTACACAGAAAAATTGTGTATATACATTCTAGTGAACAAGCACAGTGCAATGTACAATCAAGCAGAGTGTAATGTACAATACATACATACATTTTGGGTCAGACTTCAGTGAATCGTGAGACTCAGAAAGGAGATAGATTAGGTAGTATTTCATGTGTTGAAGCAGGAGCTCTTGGCTTGGATGAAACAGTGCTGTCTGAGTTGCATTCTGAATTTGGAATTAGTGTTGATTTCCTTAATGCTGACATGGACAGCTTGCTAAATGGTAGATGCATGACAGCATGAAAGCATTTGCAGTGCTGTGGAGTTTGGTTCTTGGAGTAATGAGAGTTGGTGTGGGTTGTGAGTACTGTTTGAACTTGTTTGAGGAGGTTTTCTCTTGATGTCAAGCTGCAAGGGGAGTAAATGTGTGGAGTTGGAGTAGTTTGTAGAGTTGGGATCCTAAAAGAAGTTTAGATCTTTGTTTTATGGGTAGACATTTGGCTTTTATAGGGTGATACAATGACAGCCTCAGAAAGGCTAGTTTGTAATGAGTCGACAGATGCTGTTAGAGTCTGGAATGTGGCAAGGTTTTTCTTGGAGGCAGGAGCAGAAATTGGGAGCCATATTCAAGCTGAGAAAGAAGAATGCCTCTGCCAATGGCTGCTATGACTGGTTTGGATAGAAAAGGGAAGACCTTCTTGGCCCAGAAGAGGAGGGAGTTATTTTGACACTTACTTTGTCTATGTGGAAATGGAAGTTTAATGACAGATTAAGCTACAGTCCTAGGTATTTGAGGGTGGAGGTTGTGTCCATGGAATGGTTGCATAGGTCAAAGATAGTTAGAGAGTCAAGTGCTTGGTGAATCTTCTGTGGAGTTCCAAAAAGCATAGTTTTGGTCTTGGTGTGGTTAAGAAATAAATTAAAAACATAATTAAGAATTGTCATTAAACAAATGTAATAATAAGGTGAAGGCTAAGGTAAACCACCACTGCACTACATATCACTAAGTAATGCCTAACACCATCACACACAAGGAAGGGGCAGCACTGGCTGTGATGGTGTGTTTTTTTTAATCCTAATTTCACATAAAATTATGACTGGGTTAATGTTTTTTAACTAGACTATTGCAGCACCTTTTGTATTTTCTTTCATAATTCACTTCAAGATGTAAGGGTATGCAAATTATTACTTGTATTGCTTTAATGACATTGATGATACTGTTGATTATAATGTTGGAAAATGAATATGTTTGCTTTAGTCATATGTGTCTTATATAGGGTGGCCGTGGTGGTGCAGCAGTTAGCGTTGCCGCCTCACAGCAAGAGGTTCTCTGGTTTGATCCTCGGCCGGGGTGCCTTCTGTGCAGAGTCTGCATGTCCTCCCTGTGGTCGTGTGGGTTTCCTCCAGGTGTTCCGGTTTCCTCCCACATCCCAAAGACATGCTGTAGGTGGATTGGATACCCTAAATTGGCCCTAGACATGATTGTGTGCATGTGTGTGCCTTCCGTGGAAGGTTGGGCGCCGGGCTGGAAAATCAAAACCATAAAACTCCACTGCCAATCATGAGCAGACAGGTGATCTGCTGTGGTGAACCCTAACCAGGAAAAGCCAAAAGAAGAAGAAGTTATATGTGTCTTATCAAATAAAGCTGATAAAAAGATGTCTTACAGTTATTTGGTTGGAACATGCAAGTTTATAGCACACTTGCTTCAGCTTAACAATTTGAGTTTTCCCTTCCTCATCTTATTTTACTTGACACACACGTGATTGAGACAGTGTCACTCTTCTGTCTTTGTTTAAGTGCTCCAGTCTCAGAGTCTTCAAGAGAAAGAGGGAGACGGACTTTATGCGGACCATTAGTGATTACTCGAAGTGCACTGACCTTGCGGTGACTATAATATAGTGTGTTTGGACGAGGGGTTTGCCTCCTTGAAAAAAATAACTTTTCAAAAATGTTGAATTTGCTCATTTTCTTCATTTATTTATTTCAATTTGTTGACCGGGAGTGTCCGACTGGACGTAGGTCCATTTTCAGCGGAGGCCCGGGGAGAAAAGCTCCACAGTTAAAATAAACAGACAGTATTTACATTGGATTACATAGTGATTAACAATTTACATAGCAATTACTTACAACATATTTACAGATGAAGAACATAGTACATCACTAGACAACTAGAATCTTTATCTGTGAAGTGCATAACAGACATTAACAAATGTTACAATGAGAAGTTCCTGCTGTATAATAAGTACTGGCTTATGAGCATCTGAGCTTGCTATAATCAAGGTAGTTAGTGGAGTGGAAAGAAAGGTAGTGGTTGGATGGGGTGGATGATATTAGAGTGGGAGTTGCAAGGGCATAGCCAGCATGTCTTTAGTTGCGCTTTTAGTAAAGTTTTGAAGTGGGTGCATGATGGTATGGAGGTAATTGTGGGTGGGAGTGAGTTCCATAATTTGGCTATGGCACAACAGAACAGTGCTTCACCAGCAGAGTTATTGGCTTTAGTGATCTGCAAGTGATTTTTGCTGCTGGATCTTAGTGGTCTGGTGGTGCGATAGGGTTGAATTAGATTCTGGAGGGATGGGACATTTAGTGGATGGTTTACTAGTTTGTGGGCGAGTGAGATTTGATACCACTGAAGGAGGTGAGGGAGTTCAAGCCAGCCCAGTTCAGCAAGTTAGAGACAGTGGTGACTATGGTAGGATGCCCATGTGGCGAATTTGGCAATTTTGTTGTAGCAGGTCTCCAGCTTGTTTAGATCACATTGCCTTAGGTTGGTATATATTGGAGAGGCATAAAGTAGGGTGGGGATAAGGTGGGAATTTGCTATTGAAATCTTTGCTGCTTTGGTGAGAAATTGCTTATTTCTGTATAACGCTCCTAGTTTTTTGTGGACTTTTTTTATAGTCATGGATATGTGAATGTCAAATTTTAGTTTATTGTCTATTTCCACTCCTAGCAATTTGGTGTGTTCAGTTGGGTATATAGTGGTGTTGCCTTTTGCCGTGATGTTAAAGTGAGAGTTGTTTTGAGTATGTTTGGTGGGTTGGAAGACGAGTAGTTTAGTTTTGTTTGGGTTGAGTATTAATCAGGCATCGGATAACCATGTTTCAACAGAGGAAAAGGCTTCCTGTGTGACTTTTTGCAGTTTTGGTAGGGACTGGGCTGAGCAGATGATGGTCGAGTCATCTGCGTATTTTATGAGCGTGCCATGTTTGGTGGCAGAGGCTAGATTATTGGTGTAAACAGAGAAGAGTAGGGGTCCAAGGATGGATCCTTGGGGAACCCCTATGGAGACAGGTAGTTGGGGAGATATGTCATTCTGCCATACAACGGATTGTTGGTGGTCAGACAGGTAACTCTGAAACCAGTTGGTGACCGATTGTGAGAAGGATAGGTTATTGAGGACAGAGATAAGTTGTTTGTGTGGGACCATGTCAAATGCTTTAGATAGGTCTAGGAAAGTAGCAGAGGAGAGATAGCCATTGTTTTTATGCTGAAGGATAGTGTTAGTAAAAAAGAGTAAGGCAGTGGTGGTGCTATGGTTTGGTCGGAAACCATGCTGAGTACTGGAAAGGAGGTTGTTAGTAAGGAGGTAGTCTGAGACCTGAGAGTGTATGCATCTCTCTAGTATTTTGGAGAGTGGAGAGAGAATAGCTTTGGGGCGGTAATTGGTTAGTTCTGTGGAGGGTCCGCCTTTGTGGAGGGGAATTATATGTGATACTTTCCACAGTGTGGGAACGTAACTTTCTGACAGAGATCGGTTAATCAAGATGGATACTGGGTAGGCCACAGCATCAGCTGCGATTTGTAGGTATTCACTTGGCAGGCTGTCTGCTGCTAATTTGGTGGGTTTAAGTTTAGTTAAGAGTTTTTTTATGTTGGAGGTAGGTACAGGAGAAAAAGAGAAGGCAGTGGGGAGATTACTAGTTGAAGGTGTGGGTTGGAGGGGAGGGGGGTTGTGTTGTTTAGCTAGTGATAGTATGGTTTGGGTGAAGTGTGTGTTGAATGAGGTAGCAATATTTTCTGAGGAGTGAGGGATGTTAGGAGGAGGGGTATTGACTTTACCTGGGTGGAGGATGGAGTTTATGGAGGACCAGAATTGTTTGGGGCTGTGTTGTGAGGAGTCTAGGGCAGACTGGTAGTATTGGAATTTGTCCTGTTTTATTAGCTTTTTGACTCTATTGCGTAGTTCTAGGAATTTCTGTCTAGCTGAGGGGGTTTTGGTTTTGCGCCAGTGCTCCTAGGCTTTATCCCTGTTTTTCATTTCTGACTTAGTGGTTTTCTGTAGCCATGGGGAGGGTTGTGCTTTGGTTCTAGAGAATCTTATGGGGGCATGGTAATTAAGGATGTTCAGGAAGGTAGTATTAAAAAATTCAACTGCATCATCTAGACTGAGGTACTTTAGAGGATGCCAGTTACATTCTTTGAGGGATGAGATGAATGTGAGTGGGTTAAAGTTTAGTTTTTTACGTATTTGACGGTAGATGACAGGTTTAGCTTGGTATAGGTATTTTTTGAGTAGGAATGTTGGGGAGTGATCACTGAGGCTATCTGATAAGCAGCCTGTTATATATGACTGGGGGCTCTTACTGACTAGTATCCAATCCAGGGTAGTGTGCTTGGTAGAGTTTTTATTTATCCTGGTTGGTGACTGGACTAGTTGAGTGAAGCCATGAAGGTATACATGATGGGTTGGATTGTTGCCAGAACAGGATTGCCAGTCAATATTGAAATCACCTAAAATTATAGTTTCTTGGGGGAGATGGTGGGTAGACCAGCTGAGGAGGTTTTCTAGGGGAGGGATGTTTTGGCCAGGTGGGAAGTAGCATCCAATTATGTTGATGGTTTTCTTTTGGTTAATTTTGAGGTTGGTATATATTATTTCTTCATTGCTTATTTGTGGTGCTGATGATTTTAAGATCTGGATGTTTAGATGCTGTTTAAATATTATAGCTACACCACCTCCTTTTTTGTTTAGCCGGTCTATGCCGTAACCTGTAGGGAGTATTTGCTCACTGGTAATGTGAGGTTTCAGCCAGGTTTCTGTCAGGATGACTATATCTGGGGAGTACAAGTCTATGGTGGCATGGAGTTCATGGACTTTGTTGGATATACCTCTAATATTTAGGCATAGTAGAAGGAAGTCACTTGGCTTTCTATTGGCTGTAATATGGGAGAAGTTGTGGTTTCTAGTCTGATTATGAAGATTGGGGTTGGGGATGGTAGGGCCAGGGTTGGGGTGGATGTCTCCACTTAGGGCTAGTTTTGATAAGCATGAGATTATTAGTTTTCTCAGTTTTTGAATGTGTTTGTTTATAAGGGAAACTTTATGATTGTGCTCTGTGGGTAATAGGTATGGTGGGAGGGTTACTATGTTAAGTTGTAGGGATGCTTTATGTTTGAGTAATATAGTTGGTAGAATATGTGGGGGGTGCATAGGGATGGTTCTTGAGCTGGTGGGAGGGGAGCTGAGTGTGGGTGAGACATGAGTGGTGGTGTGAGTAGTAGTAGTTCATGAGACTTGTGCTTCTGTGTATCAGTTTCAAAGTACTCAAAATCAATCAAAACAAACTAGTTTTGTAATACATTTGTGCTTTGTGTACTGGTGTCTTAGGCATAGAGGAACCCCACAAAAAATATATCAGTTTGCACAGATCTCTTTACAAAATCAATGTGTGAATACTCCTTAACTATAACAAAAATACAAAAATTACATTTTAAAAATAATTATAATCTAATCACAGTTTTGAAGGCAGAATTTCAGAAATAATAAGATATAGAACAGACTCTGAATCATGAATCATTCTCACTCAGAAATGCTCTAAATTAATAGATGATGCTATTATTCAGACCCTAAAAAATATTGCTAATATTCTTGCAGATAAAGTTAGTGAGAACTACACACCAGAAACATTCACTGATGTTCCACAAATTCCACACTCCCTTTCTACACCACAATAATAATATAGAACATGTTGCAAATGTGGAAAATACCACATCTATGTCCCCTGATACAAGACTGCTTAGCTACCAAGCATTCCCTTTCTAAACTCCTCATAAAACTGTTCAGTGTCAGCACTGCTACAGGGTATGTTCCTGATGTATCGAAAACTATTTATTGTTTTGCCCCTCCTTAAAGAACAGGACCTCACCTCAGAATCTTGGAAAATTGGACCTATCAGCTTAAAAAGTGCTGAAATATATAAAAAAATCATATTGCTCTAGATCCACAACATGGCTTTGTCAATGGGAGATCAAGTGTACTTAATTTAGTAAACTAATTCAAGAAAGTTAATAAAGCTGTTGTTAATGGCCATGCAGTTCTTATAGTGCACATAAATTTGGCAAAGGCCTTCAACACTATTTTCCAGCCTGGAATTTTAAGCAAGCTTAAAGGGGTCTATATGATCTAGTCTAACAACTGAAATGTCGACTAACCTTTAATCGACACATATGTGTTGAACGTGCACTTCAGCGAATGGCCAAATTATTGACTTCTTTCCAAGGGAAAGAAACCGGTAGGCCAACTAAGCACAACACATTAAAACAACACCCCCCCAACTAAATATACTAACTACGAGATCGCACTACAGTCGGGAAAAGGGCAGATTTAAAAGAGCAGCCAACAAATTTCTTTCCCTTGGAAAGAAATCTATGATTTGGCTGTTCGCTGAAGTGCAGGTTCGACACATATTTGTCGATGAAAGGTTAGTCGGCATTTTGGTTGTTTGACTAGATAATATAGACGCACTTAAAGGACTAAATGTAGGTCCTTACTTAGAAGAGAGATGGCAAATATGCTGACAGACAGAACCCACATAGATTAAGTAGTAAGTACCACCTCAGAAAAACAACATAACAAGGCTAGTGGGATTCCTCAGCGCTTAGTGCTGGGGCACATTCTGCTCATCTGCTTCATGGATCTCCAAGCCACTAAGCCAGATGGACGTATGGCTACTAAATTCTCAATGACTGCAAACTGGTTGTGGTCTTTCCCTAAGCATCTACTAGGGCTAAATCATATATATTTATAGTGTGCTATAAATGGTTTTACATTAAATAGAAAGAAGTGTACCATTGTCACAGTTGATGAATTTCAACAGTAATTCACATTACAAACAGCATCCCACTCCAGAACTATATGGTTAGCAGAGATCTTGGCATCTTTACAGACAACTTGATATCCTTCATTTACTATGTAGTAACAATTAGTAATTAAAGTTATCTTATACAGGTCAAAAGAAGTTGTTATTGTCATTGCAATTATAGATTACAATGCCACATTTAGTTTGTATCTGTCTAAACATGTCACACATCTATAAAGACTACAGAGGTTCTTAACTAAAAAGATCACAGCACTAAATAACCTCAGCTACCAAGACCGACGCTGTCCCTATACTCTGTCCGTATACTCTGTCACTTATAGATGCCTATTTAGCGGGTTGTGTCTATCATTCCATGCTGTTATTGACAGAAACTTCCCTGATCTCTTACACCTCCACAAAACAAATTGGTCTACAAACACCTAAAGTAAAGACTTGAATCTCCATCAACAGACAAATAAAATACACTGGATGGACAGATTTATTAATCAGTGCTTCTGCCATTTTTAGAATAATATTCCATTATGTATAAAACACAGGGATACCCTTACTTCCTTTAAGGTGACCCTTGATGACTGGTTGGGTGCATGTAAATTCATGCGTTCGTGGGCCTGACTTATTTTGCCATCCTGAAGGCAGGAGGTGCTGTATGAAGGTAGGTATTGGAAATGTGTTTGTGATCCATGGACTGATTATATTTTGTACTCTGAGTCTATTAATCTATATACAATTAATACAAAGAAAAGACCTTAGAAATACTATTTTATGTCAACTATCCAGCAATAACATCCCATAGTGAAGAACATTGTCCTGATCAGTGGACACAATGATTGATTACCATTCTCAGACACTCCCACCCAACACTGAAAGGTCTCGTATCATGTAATAAAGGACTTCATTCATCCCACAAAGTGTGGACTCAGAACATGCTTCATTAAATTAATGTGCTTTATTAATAGAATATTTTGTACATGTGAAATGCAATGCATTTTAATCATGTTGTCAACTTCTCAGAAGTTGTTACCATCTGTTTAGCATTTTCATAGGGAATGTTTCACATCTGGGAGACTAGGTTGAGAAATACGTCTCAAATTCAGTACAGAAAAATGAAGTCACCAAAGCCGGGCAATCGGATTGGTGTATAAACAGTTAACTGCTATATGGTAAAAGAATATCTAAACCCAAAGGGTTGGGGGAGCAGGGCACCATAAGAACAAAGCTTGTAACTCCCTTACTGTTACTTCTTCACTGAATTGGTTAGAGCATCACAGGACACTGCCTTTTCCATGTAACAAAGCAGATGGACAGGAAAGCATTTCCTCCTGACATTTCATATCACCATGCTATTCCACTGCATGCTTACCTTCTGCTCCTGTACAGCACCCTGGACTCTGGCTACTAGCTTGTGGTGTTGTTTGAGAAAATAAAAAATCTCAAATGTGGTAACGTGTTGCATGTCTGCACTTTATGTGACTGATAATATTGCATTAATTATGAGCAATTGATCCACTTGAGCCTTGCAGCATGAAATATGGAGTTTATCTTCATATTGTTTGTTTGTGTCTTTCAGCTTTTCCTGGTTAGGGGCCGCCACAGCGGAACTCCGGTCCGCTAATGATTGGTAGTTGATTTTTACGTGCCGAGTTGCCAGCCCTGACGCATAACCTTCAACGAAGGTACGCCCATTCACGCATGTATCCACGCAGAAGATGCTCTAACTGAGAATCGAACCGGACAGCGTCTTACTGTGAGGCGTGTTTATCTTCATATCATAAAATGAAAATAATACTGTTATTTGTTTTTTCTGGACAAGCTATACAGTAAATCGAGTGAAGTTGCTTATTCTTACTGTAAACCCTTAATTTTTAGGTAACTATAGTTCTACTGAAGTTCCATCCATGTTACATTTTCTGCTGTAGAATTTTTTTTCTTGTATCTTTATTCAGCACTTTGAACGGGTACTAACCTAAATCAGGATGGAGTGTTTTTCAGTAGCAAACAGAATACAGCTAATGTTGGTATAGGTGCTTCCTGTAGCACTTACTCCGTTAATGATTTTGAGCAGTTACTTTTACTTGAGTTGTCTGCAGATCACTCGCTGAGCAAATGTGATGCCTTTGAAGAGTTGTCTGCTTTTTGTATGACTGCAGTAACAAATGGCACATAATAGATGAACAAGAATGACATTGGCCTGTACGATAGGACAAACCTGAATGAAGTCGAAAAGAAAACAGCAGTCCCATTGTGGTGAAACTCTGCCAAACTGAACTTTCTAAAAGGGCTATTGACATATGTGGACAGGCGGGAGAACACAATATCGTAACCCACGATGAATTCTAATTAAACAGTAATCTCCACCTTTGTCGGGAGACTTCTGTGTCATGCTTTGTGTTTTACATAAAGAAGAAGCACTGGTTATAACACCCATGACTGACTTGTCTAAAGGGAAAAAATTTCCAGAGTGACAGTAAATTCAAGGAGCATGGGAAATCAGTTGCAAGGGCAATTGTTTTTTTACAAGTCTGTGGTGGAGGGAGACATTTCACTTGCTCAACAGGATAAAAAAATGCCGGAATGCATAGCATACATCTTGAAACAGATGAGAGAGATTATCATTTTCTATGGGCGATAACATTCCACATTATGTGAAAAGAACAGTGCAAGCAATTTGACCACACTATAGTACTTGCTCAATATTTAAATGAGACAGCATAGAATGCTGTGAACTTTCTGGAGCAACTGCAGAATGGACATGTTTGTATAACATGCTTACACAGTCGATAATAAATTTTAAGATGAAGCAAAGTGGCCAACGTCACCAATGTTACTTTGAACAGAGAGCAAATTCCACTTGTAAAATGATCTGTGCAATAAATGGAAAATGGTAGTCCTGAAACCATGGAACATTTCCTAGAATTTGTGGCTGCATCTGACATACCCGGAGACGTACCTGCAAATCTATTTTTGGAAATTCACCCTGGACTTCAGTAAAATAGTAAATTACAGGGCAAGGTTAAGAGAAAGGACATAAACATGGACGGTCAGCTTTAGGGGTGCAGGCAAGAACTGAAGCTGTATTCCTTGAAGCCGTAGTAAATGCAAGGAATATAAACTTACTACCACTATTTCTGTCAGTCACCTTTAACCATGGTAGTTGTCAAATGTGATTAATGTATCCAGGAAAATGATTTCTACTTTAAACTTGTATGCAAAATGTGACAGTGTGTTTGTCACAAAAGAATGAGTGTCAGCTGTACATGAAGAGCATGAGGAAGAAAGGATTATGTCCTACAGACACCAGCCAATAAACAATGGATGAAGCTGACCACAGTTTCATAAGCTATGCTGTAAACAACCAGTTCTTCAGAAAAAAACTGCAGAGTAAAATGGTGAAAACTGACAAAAAGTGCTACTGCCCTTTCAAATTTCTGATTTTCCTATTATATGTACTTATGTGAACCCTCATCAGTATCTTCAACATTACTACTACTTGTACTTCAGCACAGCCTGGACATAATTACTACATGTACTTAGTGTAACATGAACTTTAGTAGTGTGTGTATTCTGTGTGCTAACAGAATCTATACTTCAATGTGCCCTGAATATTGTTAATAATAATGCACAGAACACAAATGCTTGAGTGTTTACACTTTCACTACATACCCTAACATTACTACTATTTGTACCTCACTTAATTTTTATTTTTGTGATGCTATAATTTGTTAAGTGGTGATGGGGTCAGGTCCATGGGACCTTTTACAACCAGAGCCACAAGGGCAATGGTAAGTAAAACATCAGTACATACTGACAATTTAGTTAAGACACTCAAACAACATGTTCTTGGGAGGGGGAGAAACCCCAATCTGTTACAAGGAGAACATGCATGCTCCACACAAAACAGTTACTAGATCTCAGGATTGAATCCTGGACATTGAAGCTGTGAAACAAATACCTTACCAATGAGGCACTGTACTACCTTTCAAATGAAGAAGGGAAGAAAACCATTCAACTGTATGCTGACCACTACAGTTTACCAATGTATGCTGCTTTCACAGACAACTTTCATTTAAGTTTTGTTCATCATTTTGCCATCAGGAAATTGTGCATTTGAAAATGCCATTGCATGTTATTGTTATGCCATGTTCATAAATACAGTAATGTTTCATACTGCATCAGTCCTGGAGTACTGTGGTAAAATGTGTGCCCTGCTCATCTCAGTGGTGGACAGAATTCTGCAGCTGTTTTAATGGACTAAGTACTGCATCAGTCCTGGACCACTGTGGCAAAATTTGTACCCTGCTCACCTCAGTGGTGGACAGCATTCTGCAGCTGTTTAATGGACTAAGTTTCCAAAAAACACTCATCAAAAGGAATACAATTCTCATAGCAGCTTCCCAGTTGATTTACTATGTGAAAGAAGGAAATATGTGACCTTTGAACTTTCGTCATCATCGCGCGACTCTCTGCGACGAAAAGGGCATGGCTGCTGGACTCTAAAACGAACTATATCAGCTTTTATACACTGCAGAGATATAATCCTAGCTGAATCTACCCAAAAAACGGTACTAGAAGTGTTTTTATTTACAAAGCTATCCAGTTATGTTCTTTTAACATAACTACATTTTACTGTCTGGATAAATGCATGAAGTTAATTCAAATACTTCTAATGCTTAGTAATGTTGGAGTAAACTGATATGCAATAGGGTGAGTAATTTTGAAGTCATTAATAATATATCTCATATTCCGAAATATTTCTTTAATTGCAAGTCTACCAGTGTAGTATATATATTAGGTTGCTCATGTAAGGACATCTGGTATATAGGACAAACGAAAAGAATGATAAAAATTAGAATTTTAGAACATCTAAAGGACATAAGAAATCTAAATTCTATTAGTCCGGTTGCTAAGCATTTCATGGATACTCATGATGGTTGTAGTGATAGTTTGAGATATTGTATATTGGGGAAACCTTTTGTCTGCAAGGGAGATGATATAGTGGGTAAACTGCTAGAATTGGAAACAAGAATGATACTTAAATATAAAACACTGAAACCATTTGGTTTAAATCAGGAGCTGGGCTTATAAAATGTACATAGATTAAATTTTGCACACATATATTATTTATCATTTATTATATATATTTTTTATTTAATTTGTTATAATTTAGTGGATGATACAAAAATAGTATGAGGACAGTAAATTATTCACATTTAGTAATATGAATTTAACTGTAATAATATTTGTACATAATGAAATTAATTTTGTTATATATACATTTACTTTATGTCTTGGAATAGTGATTTTTCCACATATAATTATTTATTTATTTATATATCTAATGAATTTTGTATGTGTTGAAGGGTTATATTATAAAAGTATAATTGGTTCATAATATAATTGGTTTAAAATGATTAAATAAATTAAATAAGTAAATGTCACTTTTCTATATCTTATATACAGAGATCACTTTAAATTTTGAAGAATAATTGAATTTAACTGTCAATTAATCAATTAGTTATGAAGTATAAAAGGAGTTCATTTTGAAACCTGTAATGTGATCCTTTGAAGGCGAATAGCCGAGGTACCAGATCGTTGATGGAATAAAGAACATTGGTGGAATTTGACTGTTGGTGTGTTTTTGGGCAGAACTGCTTGCTATCGTTTGTTTTGTAGCCACAATATATTGTACCTGGTCATCACCAACATGGGCGACAGGTGTTCCGTACCGGAGGTCAACCCGTCACTGGTTAGATCGGACCATAAACTAATCTCCCTGGATGTCCACACTCCACCACCACCCCCAACCAAGGAAACCACAGTGAAAAACTTTTCTAAAGCAAACTTCATCTTACTTAAGGCAGAGGTGGTAAGTTTCACAGCCCCCATGCTAAAGGATAACATTGCTCAAGATGCAGACTTCTTTACAATTGCACTCTATGAGCACCTACAACGTTGCATGGATCGTGTCATCCCTAGCAAGACCAAGACTCACCCCCCCCTAAGAGAAGGAAACCAGTCTGGTGGACCCCTGTCATAAATAGGTTATACAACAGAAGGAGGAAACTAGTTCAGAAAAAAAGCAAATTTCAAGAAGGAAAGACATCCCTGATCAGTATCAGTAAGAAACTAAGGTCCCTCATAAAATCATCCAAGGCTAACTTTGAAAGAAAAATAGCCAAGGATTCGAAAGATAACCACAAAGCCTTCTTTAGCTATGTCAAGAATCTAAGTGGCAACTCGCAGATATACTCTGAGCTAGTGCAAAATAGCACAAGATATAATGAACTTACTGATATTGCTAACATCCTGGCAGATAGATTCAGTGTAAACTTCACCTCCCTCTCTCCTTCAAAAGGGCCCACAACAATACTGGAAAAGTGTAGTGTCCCAGAAATTACAGAAGCATAGGTGAAAACAGCCCTTTCAAAAGCCAAAAACACAGCATCAATGGGGCCAGATGGTGTCCCAGGCTGTGTCTTGCACAAACTACAGAACAAACTAACCCCCCACCAAAACACGCTGTTCAACCTCAGGCTCTCCACAGGCTACGTGCCCATAGAATGGTGCAGAACGGTTATTCTGCTCCACATAGGAGGGGCCACAACTGCCCCTGGTAACTATCACCCCCATAAGCTTGACTAGCCTGGTCTGCAAGGCTATGGAGTGCATCATCATGGAACTCATTAACAAAGACAATGGGAACCCCCAAACAGTTGACCCGACCCAGTTTGGCTTTGTTAAGGGCAGATCATGCTTACTAAACCTGGATGACTTCTTTGAGACAGTCACCAAGGCCATAGACGATGGAAAGGTGGTTCACACAGCCTACCTTGATCTCGCCAAGGCATTCAACACCATTCCTCACTCGGGTATTATAGGCCTGAACATAAACCCATAGGTCACAAGATGGGTTGCCAACTGGCTTACAGACAGAACTTACACGGTAAGAATAGCGGGCTCCAAGTCTAACTCTAAACCAGTCACAAGTGGTGTCCTGCAAGGCTCTGTTCTGGGAACCCTACTGTTCGGCATATATTTCTCAGAAGTACAGGCAAACACAGGAGGACTATGGCTAACCAAGTTCACTGATGACTACAAACTGGGAGCCATAATTGGCTCTCCGGCTGACACGGACATCCTTCAAAAAGGCCTTACTGAGACAGACACCTGGTGTCAAAGTCGTGGCCTCAAGCTAAATGCCAAAAAACACATAGTCATCCTGTTTGGGAAAAACAAAACACTCATGAAATACCACATAGGCGGCAGCCCCCTTAATACAGAAGAGGTAATTAGAGATCTGGGGACCCAGGTAGATAGTAATCTCTCCTTTGACAATAATATTGCCAAAGTAATTAGGAAATCCTTCTATGAGACCCATCTAATTACTAAGGGGTTCGCATCTAGAAATAAAGAGGTTGTAGTGCCCCTCTACTCGTCACTCATCAGACCCATCATAGAGTACAACGCCCCATTTGGGATGTACCTCACAAGACACTTCCAACAGCTGGAAAGACTAAAAAAGCACCTCACCAAGAGGATTACTGGCCTCAAACATATGTCCTATGCAGCCCAACTGAAAAAACTCCGGCTGTATTCAGCGGCATATCGCTTACTCAGAGGTGATCTCTGTCTGACTTAGTAAGCCATGTCCAACTCAGAATTGATGGACATGCTCCACCTACAGAAATCCAAGTCACTGCAAGCCACACACTCTAGTGAGCTAAACCTCGCCACAACAATAAATAGAACATGCTGGAGGGATAGATTCCTGTCACAGAGACTCCCCATGCTTTGGAACAAAATTCATAACTACATTAAGCAGAGCCCCTCACTAACACTCTTCAAGAGAAGCCTTGACGAGTGGATGGGTAACAGAAAATACACCCCTGGGATCACTTCATTGTCTCTGCTTGACAGAGGCTCAGTGGGACGGCGAAAGCTGACACACTCTGGCTAGGCTTAAAAATGCCCTCGGGCAGATAGCCTAGTACCTACCTATGAACCTATAAACCTATAAATACCTTAGAACAAATAGACTGGATATTGCATTTATACAGGAAACCCACCTAATAGAAAAAGATACAAGTAGATTGTTTTTTAATGGTTATTCAACACTTGTTGTATCTCGCTATCAGACCAAGAGGAGGGGCACTATGATTTTGTGGAAAAAATCCTTACCATTAATGATTATTCAACACTTGTTGTAGCTCACTATCAGACCAAGAGGAGGGGCACTGTGATTTTGTGGAAAAAATCCTTACCAGTACCTAAAATTATTGACTTATATACGGAAAAAAATGCTATATTAAGTATGGTAACTCTGGAAATAAATAGAAAACACATCACCTTAGTTAATGCATACTGGATACCTGGAATTGGAGCAGGAACAGCAAAGAAGTACTTAGAACTAATCTTATTTAAAACTAAAGGAGATATTATATATGCAAGAGATTTCAACTGCATGCTTTCTTAGAATGACACTACTAAGAATGGTAACTTTAAACTGTCAGCTGCAGCAAGAAAATTAAATAATTTTATCACCTCTTCAAATCTGAGGGATATTTATACCATAAGAGAATCAGAATCCCTGTAATATACATATTACTCTTATAGGTTTGGCATCCAAACAACTATTGATAAGATATTTGTTACTTATAATTTATTATCTAAGATACAGGAAGTCAAGATCAGTTCATGCCCATTGTCCAACCACAACTCTATTTTTTTTCAAACTCCACATAACACCCAAAGACCTGATATACTGGCAAAGATTACCTGCGTATATTACCAGATTAAAAGATTTCAGAGAATGGCTGTTAAAAGAAATAAAAACCTTTCTAGATTTTAATGATAATAATGAGACCTCTAGAATTATACTTTGGGATACACTTAAATCATACTTATGTGGTAAAATCAAAAGTTGGTACTTAAAAATAAAGAATGGGATAAGGAGCTAATACACATACAGTCAAAAACTGATACATTAAAAAATAACCTGGACAAAAAATATGCTGCAAAACTTTTTGAAATCGAGCAACTGAATAGGATATACACAGACATTTTAAATCACAAAGTAGCAATAAACTTAGAAAAAATAAAGCTACAAACCTATTCTGCTAATCCAATGAATATGCATAGACTTGCACTTAAATCTAAAAGCCTGACAAAAGCTAATCATATTAAGGAAATTATAGACAATTACATGAAGAAACCTAAACATGTAACAGATTTAAAAGAAATACTAGAGGCCTTTAGAACACATCATGAAACACTAAATAACACCAACCTACATAATACTGATAATAGTATGAGAGACAAGTTTTTGAAAGACAATATTGATAAAACATTAACAAAAGAACAAAACTCTAGATATCTCAAGTCTATATCATTAAGGGAACTTAAGGGAAAAATACAAAACATTAAAAATAATAAGGCCCCTGGCCTTGACGGGCTAATAAAGGAAATATATAAGATACTTACGAATGAGACCTTAGAAGTTCTAATAGATGCTTTTGAAGAATTCAGAAAGAATGATGGCATTTTCCCTTCCTGGAAATATACTATGATTTCACCCATTTTGAAACATGACAAGGACCCTAATTTTATAACATCTTACTGCCCTATTCCCCTTCTGAATGTGAACTACAAGATTTTTACATCTATTCTAGCAGATAGATTAAATCAGTTTTTACCAAAAATAAAAGATGATCAAACAGGGTTTATTTCACACAGGAAGGTTCCAGACAATTTAATCAGACTATTAACATTAATGAACTATGCAAACAAATAAGAGAGAATTAACAATTATTAGCCTGGACTTGGACAAAGCGTTTGATTCTTTGAATTGGCCCTATTTATTTAAAGTCCTAGAAATGTATAACTTTTCCTCAGATTTTTTAAATTTGCTGAAGAAACTATACACTACTTCTATACCATATATTAAAATTGGGGCTTTCTTGTCAGGACCACTTAAAATAATGAAAGGCACCAAGCAAGGGTGCTCTCTATCACCCTTATTATTATTTGCTCTATCAGTGGAGCCATTAGCTAATTACATAAGAACTAATGATAAAATAAGCAGCTTTTATGTCAATGCAAAGTACAATTCCAAAATCCAGCTTTTCACCGATTATATCTTATTAACAATTGTGACCATAGATACTTCAGTTGAACATCTTACAGAATCTCTTCAAAACTTTGAAATGCTATCAGGCCTACGTTTTAATCAAAATAAAACTGAAACTATTATGTTAAACAAAAAAATAAACCCCATTCCGATTAGACATACTGACTTTAATTGGGCTAACACTATGATTAAATATCTAGGTATAACCATTAAAGCAAGCTGGAAAGACACTAGGCAAGCACATTTCATAATGTTAACAGACACTGTTAAAAATTACTTAATCAAATGGAATAAACTGTTATTCATCATGAAGGAAAGGCTATCATTACTTAAAATGATCATACTACTCAAAATTCTGTATGTCTTTCAAGCCATCTTATGACCCCCTTCCAAAAAACTAATGAAACAACTTAACTCTCTATTAATAAACTTTTTAGGTTTTCCAAAAAAAAACAAAACAAGGATTAGTCATTCATTGCATTACAGAAGTTGGGAAGAGGGTGGAATCTCACTTACACATCTAGAACTATATACTGAATCAATTATCTTTAACATTATAAGTCATTGGCTAAATAGCAAATATACTTCTAACTGAAAAAATCTACATAATGCAATATTACTAGACAATTGTGAGGAAACAATAAACAATTATATGTTTTCTGAAGTAGAAAAAGTTTACCTTATCATAAAAAACATGTGCTTTAATGTTGTTGTTGTTGTTGTGTCTTTCGGCTTTTCCTGGTTAGGGGTTGCCACAGCAGACCTCTGGTCCGCTAATGATTGGCAGTAGATTTTTACGTGCCGAGTTGCCGGCCCTGATGCACAACCTTCAACGAAGGTATGCCCATTCACGCATGTCTCCACACAGAAGACGCTCTAGCTGAGAATCGAACAGGACAACATCTTACTGTGAGGTGAAAAGGCTACCGCAGCACCACCACCAAGTTACAAAAAAATTTCTCTCCATTTGTTAATTACATAGTAAACAATTTCAAACAGCTAATATTCAAAGATTATAAGATGAGAAATCTTTTATTTATTATGTTTCCCATAACATTAACAAATAAATGCTTGGACACTTATAACATGAAAAAAATAGAAGAAATGAAAAGAAATGGGCTAGTTTTCTGGTATCAGATTCTTAATCACAATTATATACAGGAGGCAACCTCTCTCATAGCAAGATATAACATAGGTTCATAGGTTCATAGTTTCATAGGTAGGTACTAGGATATCTGCCCGAGGGCATTTAAAAGCCTAGCCAGAGTGTGTCAGCTTTTGCCACCCCACTGATTAATTAACTGAGCCTCTGTCAAGAAGAGCCAATGAAGTGATCCCAGGAGGTGTATTTTCTGTTACCCATCCACTCGTCAAGGTTTCTCTTGAAGAGTGTTAGTGAGGGGCTCTGCCTAATGTAGTTAGGAATTTTGTTCCAAAGCACGGGGAGTCTCTGTGACAGGAATCTATCCCTCCAGCATGTTCTATTTATTGTTGTGGCGAGGTTTAGCTCACTAGAGCGAGTGGCTCACAGTAACTTGGATTTATTTAGGTGGAGCATGTCCATCAATTCTGAGTTGGACATGGCTTTGTAAGTCAGGCAGAGATCACCTCTGAGTAAGCGATATGTGACTGAGTACAGATGGAGTTTTTCCAGTCTGGCTGCATAGGACATATGTTTGAGGCCATTAATCCTCTTGGTGAGGTACTTTTGTGGTCTTTCCAGCTGTTGGAAGTGTCTTGTGAGGTACATCCCAAATGGGGCATTGTACTCTATGATGGGTCTGATGGAGTGATGAGTAGAGGGACACTATAACCTCTTTATTTCTAGATGCGAACCCTTTAGTAATTAGATGAGCTACATAGAAGGATTTCCTAACTACTTTGGCAATATGATTGTCAAAGGAGACATTACTATCTACCTGGGTCCCCAGATCTCTTATTACCTCTTCTGTATTAAGGGGGCTGCCACCTATGTGGTAATTCATGGGTGTTTTGTTTTTCCCAAACGGGATGACTATGCATTTTTTGGCATTTAGCTTGAGACCATGACTTTGACACCAGGTGTCTGTCTCAGTAAGGCCCTTTTGAAGGATGTCCGTGTCAGCCGGAGAGTCAGTTATGGCTCCCAGTTTGCAGTCATCGGCGAACTTGGTTAGCCATAGTCCTCCTGTGTTTGCCTGTACTTCTGAGAAGTATATGCCAAACAGTAGAGGTCCCAGGACCGAGCCTTGTGGGACACCACTTGTGACTGGTTTAGAGTCGGACCTGGAGCTCGCTATTCTTACCATGTGAGTTCTGTCTGTAAGCCAGTATGCAACCCATCTCGTGACGTAGGGTTTTATGTTCAGACTGGTGAGTTTTTCTATAATTCCCGAGTGGGGAATGCTGTCAAAAGCCTTGGCGAGGTCAAGGTAGGCTGTGTGAACTACCTTCCCCTCATCCATGGCCTTGGTGACTGTCTTGAAGAAGTCAACAAGGTTTAGTAGGCATGATCTGCCCTTAACAAAGCCAAACTGGGTTGGGTCAAGTGTTTGGAGGTTCCCATTGTCTTTGTTAATGAGTTCCATGATGATGCACTCCATAGCCTTACAGACCAGGCTAGTCAGGCTTATGGGGTGATAGTTACCAGGTTCAGTTGTGGCCCCTCCTTTGTGGAGTGGAATAACCGCTGCTGTGCGCCATTCTATGGGCATGTAGCCTGTGGAGAGGCTGAGGTTGAACAGTGTGTTTAGGTGGGGGGTTAGTTCGTTCTGTAGTTCGTACAAGACGCAGCCTGCGACACCATCTGGCCCCATTGCCGCTGTGCTTTTGGATTTTGAAAGGGCTGTTTTCACCTGTGCGTCTGTGATTTCCGGGACACTACACTTTTCCGGTATTGTTGTGGGCCTTTTTGGGGGTGAAGTTTGCACTGAATCTATCTGCCAGGATGTTGGCAATATCAGTGGGTTCAGTATATTTTGTGCTATTTTGCACTAGCTCAGAGCATATCTGCGAGTTGCCACTTAGATTCTTGACATAGCCAAAGAAGGCTTTGTGGTTATCTTTTGAATCCTTGGCTATTTTTCTTTTGAGGTTAGCCTTAGAGGGTTTTATGAGGGACTTTAGTTTCTTACTGATACTGATCAGGGATGCCTTTCCTTCTTGGGATTTGTTTTTTTCTGAACTAGTTTCCTCCTTCTATTGTATAGCCTGTTTATGGCAGGGGTCCACCAGACTGGTTTCCTTCTCTTAGGGGAGTGAGCCTTGGTCTTGTTAGGTATGGCATGATCCATGCATCCTTGTAGGTGCTCATAGAGTTCATTTGTAAAGGTTCCTGCATCTTGGACACTGTTATCCTTTAGCATGGGGGCTGTGAAACGTACCACCTCTGTCTTAAGTAAGGTGAAGTTTACTATAGAAAAAATTTTTTCACTGTGGTTTCCTTGGTTGGAGGTGGTGGTGTGGTGTGGACATCTAGATTGATTAGTTTATGGTCTGATCTAACCAGTGGTGGGTTGACCTCCAGTGTGGAACACCTGTCGCCCATGTTGCTGATGACCAGGTCCAATATGTTTTCACCTCTGGTAGGGGAGTTTACCAGCTGATCCAGGGCATTTGAGTTGATAAATTCCAGGAAGTGCTGGACCTGGAAGTTTGTATTTGAGTATTTTTCCCAGTTAACGGTAGGGAAATTGAAATCGCCCAATATCAGGGTGTTTGGTAGGACCTTCATGTTTTCCAGTGTCTCCAGAAAGGCGGAGTGGTGGTCCTGGGTCATGGAGGGTGATCTGTTACAGGCCACAATTTGCACTGCAGATTTGCCTGATGTTAGTTGCACATGGATGATCTCGGAAGTATCATGCTGTGCCACTAAACTGGATGTGTAGGTATCCTTGATGAATATGGATACACCCCCTCCTTTTGTGTTTCGGTCCATGTTCTGTGGCCGAAATGTGTGGTATGAGTAGTAGCCCGGTAGTGCTGGGGTGCTCTGTGGAGCCTTGAACCAGGTTTCAGTTACTGCACAGATGTCGACGTTCTCCATACTGAGGAGTGCTTCGAGTGCCTGCATTTTGAGATTTAAACTTCTGGCGTTGAGTAGCATAACCCTCATTTTTTATTTGTGCTGTTTATGGAGGTGGGTTTGACTTTTGAGCCTTGACTAAAAAAGGCACTATGGGGGCAGCAAGAGCATTGGCCAGTATTTGAAAGCCTAGGCGTGACAGGTACAAGCCGTCTCTTGCGAAGCAACGAGGCTTGTCGAGCACGTCATCCCAGGCTGACAGACACCGGATCCCCTTTGAATGACATAAAATCCTAAATCAAAAACAACTGGCTAAACATACACACTTTTAGAGAGTATATAGTTAATGAGTTTAAAATAAATTAAATAGTGAAATCCACACCTAGACCCAAAATTCGAACACTTTTTTGTGAAATCAACACACTATGCACAAATGATGGACTATCAGTGTCAAGGTTATATAGGACATTGCGAATGGATTTACCAGCTCCAGGTGAGTCCCTATGGATCTATGCAGAAAAAAATTAATAAATCCAGCTTTTCAGAAAAAGAGAAATCAGTAATACTTAAATCAATCAGCAATACTACATCATCTTCCTTTTGGAAAATTTACACATGGAAATTTATTCACAGAAGATTTTTTCACACCCCAAAAAATAACATTAATATCAGGTAATGAGACATCATTATGTTGGAGATGTGAAGAAGCAGTATATGCAGACTGGGTACATATGTTTATAAAATGTGATACTGTAATGCCCTTTTGGTTGAAATTCAAATTCTTTATTAAAGCGCTGTGGTTGGATAAATGTGAAGTCACTGACTCATTGTTATTATTTAATGCTCTGATCCCAGTGTATGTTCCAAGTACACAAGTGCGCCTCCTCTGGTCCCTCCTTGCAATAGCAGGTAAACCATTACCTCAAACTGTAAAAGTAAGAAAATTACACCTTTTGTGGAATTTATATCACTGGCCAAAATAGTTTGTATTAGAGAATTAATGATTATAACTTTAAGAACTACAGGAATGACATAAAAAACTAGCTTGGTTAAAACTTAAAAAATCGTTAGATAAAATGTTAATGTATTGACAAAGTTACTTCTGTTATGGACATTGTATATAATTATGATTTGTTTATATTGTTTAACATTTTTGTTGCATTTGTATTTATGAAAAATCACTAAAAATTATGTGAAAAAAAAAAAGAAAACAATTAACTGTGATATGTCTTGCAACAACTGCTTCATCAAACTATTAACTCAATCCTAAAGACCAACTATTAAGTCAAAAACAGAGGTACAAGTACATTGTGAAAATGCAGTAAGTTACTGCTAGATTGTGTCCAGCCTTGATGCTATGCAGTGACCCTTGTTTGTCCAGAGGATAACTTATGTCACATAAAGCTTACATTTTTTTACAGCTACCTCTCATTATGGTCAAGTCACATTTCTCAGTTGAGTCACCCCCTTGCTAATTATATATTTGCCCTGAGATCACACTATAATAGGAAAGGGTCTAATTCCCCAATCCCTGCTGTACTGTGATCACGCACTGTGAGTTTCCTGGTTACTGATATCAGCCAACATTTCTGACACTGGCATTGGGGTTTCAACGTTCTATCAGTTCACATTTGCAAATGTTGAGATATTCACATGGACATATATATATATATATATATGTATATAAAATATATATAATATATATATATATATATTTATGTATATACTTATTTAAAACACACACATTCTAGGTTCTGCACTGCAGCAGTACAAAGATGTCTTCTTTTAGTGCAAAGTCCTAATGAGATACAAATGGAGATTTATATGCAGGTAGTTTCATATCTTCATAAAGCTGTGTTAAGGCCCATGTAGCAATTCAAAATGTAGGGCCTGGTTTTATAGAGAAAATCAGTATCTCTTTCAATTATCTAAAGCAATATTATGATACTGTGTTAAATTACCAGCATGTCTATAGTCTAATACTTAAAGGCGACTTATTCCAAAGTTTTACCAGTGTGATTGAGAAATTATGTAATTTATACAGACTTAGCTTCAGCATTTGATAAGGGTCATACAGAAATAAATTAGAACAAGTAGGTATCGATGTAATCCTGATAAGATAGCTGCATAGCTTACAAGTAGGACTTGACAAGTATCATATAGTAACTTGGCAGGTAAAATTCTAGGTTACAACCAGGGTGTCTCACAGGGTCATGTCCTACGCCCATACTTGTCTAGATTGTATCTTTCAGATGTATCTTTTTGTCTGATGTGTTCTACAGTCTGTATGCAGATAATCTGAAATTGGGTAAACTGATTACATGTGTTTTAGATTGGGCAAGTGTGCAAAAGAACTTGACTAAACTGGCCACCTGGTCACAGGAGAATAATATGCTGATAAGGTTCTATATTAAATTGTCGAAGTTTTACAACTTCGAATCACTAGACATTGAACACTAGTGATCGAAGTTGCAAAACATCAAACAATAAAAAAAAAAAAAGAAAAAAAGAAAAAAAGCAAACTGAAGGAAAAGGGTTTCAGCACCCCTCCCCCCCGGTACTTAAATATACCAACTCCGAGATCACGCTACAGTGTAGGAAAGGGACAAAGGGAAATCTTCCCTTACCGCACCATATTCCATTAAAGTGCGATCTCGGAATTGGTATATTTAAGTAGCGGGGGGTGGGGCGCTGCCTCCCACGTTGTGGGTTCAGGGGGGCTTGTCCCCCTGCTTAAAACAGTTACTTTTGTTTTTTTTCTTTTTTTCTTTTTGTTATCAGGTATTCAAAGTTTCAGTTCTTCGATCATATGGTGTCGACCATATGGTATTCAAAGTTCTGAAACTTCGATTATCTGATATAGACCTGCTGATTAATACATTAAAAACTAAGCATATCAGATTTGGGAGAGTTTCAAAGGCGAATGTTTAATACAGCACACTGATTGAAACTGTGGCTTTAGTTAAAGGCCTTGGTATATGGGTAAATCCTACTATGAGTTCTTTTTTTTAAAACATATCAACCAATTGGTTAATAATAGTTCTAGAACTATAGGGTGTACACAACATTTGCAAAGTCCAGGAAATCAGAAATGATGAAATCACTGTTTGTAAGTTACATTAGACCAAAACTAGAGTATAGAATAACAATATGGAAGCCTTATAAGAAAACAAGCATGAGTAAATTGTAAAGAGTACAGTGGATATATACCAAGGGTATCCATGGATGTGAAAATGTAACTTGTTATGAAGGACTAAAATATCTGATCTTCTATAGTGTCTCTTACAGTTATTTATTATGAGACCTTATTACCTTATTTAGGTATACAGGACATTTAGAGAAAACTAGCTCTGGGAATGTTTGGGACTATCAAAAAGTAGTAAGAGAATCATCAGACAACATATGCAGAAGATTACAGAGGAATGAGAGATGTAGAAATTAGTTCCCAGAGGCCAATATGCATCTGTCCTGTACCAAGTGTATAAAAAGATGGAGTATATAAATGAAGATGGTAATCATTAGGCGATTTTAGATATGCTAAGTCAGCAGTTCCATTCACTTTGAAAATGCAGCATCTCAGTAAGAATGACATATCCTGCTTTAGAGAAAAAGCAGAAAAATGATGACAATGCATGTTTATCCTTTTCTGCTTATCTTATCTTATTATCTTATTCTGCATTAAGAATTGATACTAGTAACTTTACTCAGATGCAATCCTGATGAAGGACATTGTGGTGGTATAGCTGGTTCTAACAGGAAATATTCTTTTGATTGAAGCTCAAAACATCTAGTGTCTGGGAAGATCCAGTTGCTCCCTGCTGTACAACTAGCAAATAACCTCAGAGTAGAACAAGGATTACACTGGCCCATACCCATTTGACAGAAGTAGAAAAAGCAAAACAAACAAACAAAAAAAAAACAACCAAAGGAAAAAACAACTGATTAAATGCATCTGTAACCCTGCCACACAATAATTGTATGCAATAATTGTTACAATATGCTGAAAGGCATCACTACAGAAGAAATGTGCATGAATTCAAATTTACAGGGTATTTCCCATCTTTAAATGATGTTTTGTGTTGGTCATGTTTTTTCTTCAGCATGTTACAAAACAATCTATGCTGTTCTATTGGGGTCCCTATCAGTTTGTTGAACAAACTATTTATTGAATACTTCTTCATCAAACTTTATTCAGTGAATCTTAATCCATCGAACGCTCATTTTAGCAAATTTTTTTTCCATGAATGAAAACTAGTTAGCCATCACTGGAAGCTTGTCCTTTTCCTCACTGTAGTGCGATCTCAGAGTTGGTATATTTAGTTAGTGGGGGAGTGTGGGGTGCAGCACCCCATTTGGGTGGATTTTATATTTTGTAGGTTCTGTGATGTTCGCTAGGTTGGCCAACTAATTTTTTCCCTGGAAAAAAATTCAGTAAAACAAGTGTTCGATGGTTTAAGAGTTGCTGAATAAAGTTCAATGAAGAGGTATTTGATAAATAGTTTGTTTGACAAAGTGATATAGACCCATTATTTTGTGCCCATAAAGGATTGATCGAACACAGAAAAGATGGACGAACATTGCAATTAAATTCCCATGTTCATTCAGTTTTTAAACTATATTGCTTTTGGAAAAAACAGAAAAAATGGGTCAGAAGCCTATGTTTCCTTCATGTATGTAGCAGGATAGGAAAATTCTTCTGTATGGAAAAGACTTTTGCACTGAGTGAATAGAACAGCAGTACAGGAAACTTTAAACCCTTGTAACGTTGTTCAGTGCATCAACATCCTTTGTTCACAATTCAGCTGAATTAGACTGCACAGAATACTTTGTACAGCTCGGCAGGAATGTATAGTAATCTCATTTTGTATAAATCAGCAAATGCAGTTCAAAACTCTGAAAAGAATCACAGTACACCTTCTATTGTTCCAACAGCTGCATGTTCTTACTCTTTTGTCTAGTTACAGTTTGCTTTTTCTATCCTACTAGGCCACATATTGGAAGAAAGTCAACATTTATTTCAATGTCAGAATAAATTAACCCAAACATTTATCTACATTTTGCAAACTTATTCCCCCTCTGCATAACTGGCCCAATGATTCCTCTCCCAGCTCCTAGCTGGCCCATTTATTATTTCCTAGCCAGGTAGCCTGGATCAACCCATTTTTTCCTTCAACAGAAAAAGTCAGGTGGTAGAGTCTGAGCCAGCTTGTTAGTTCTGTGGGGCAGTCTGCACCTTTATTTGTAGAGCACCACCTCCTTCACAGCATGTCTCACTCCACTGTATGCCTTTGACTGAAGGTATGAGCTGCTCACTTGGCTATCTGCATATAAACAATGGCAGAAACTGTTCATTTGCATATTTACTCATACTCCATGGGTGCAACACCTAGTGCTCTCAATAGGCGTCACCCAAGTAATGAGTTATAGCTGTCTTCCTACTCACAAGATGGGTGAGCATACCTCTCAACTGTACAGATTTTCGCAGAATGCCCAGATTTTTGCCTCATATTTTGAGTTTGTTCCTCATAAAAAATGTGTTTTGTGACAAATAGCTGGGATGATCTAAGGACTGAAGTCACTAAATAATGACACATATTTGAGTTTCAGACTTCATATTCTTTAGAAAAATGCATGCTTACGCAAATCCTATTATTCTAGTAACTTTAGTAAGTTTAAAAGAGCAATATTTAAAATGTGTCCCTATTTTTGGACTTTTGTTCCCCCATTATGTCAGGCTTTGTCCAGATTTCTTGCGCTAAGAAGTTGAGAGTTATGTGGGTGAGTCAGCAGTGGCCACTCCGTTTCATACTCTTTGGCCAGATCCATCAGGCTTCTAAAGAAACTCAAGTTGCCTGAGACATCTATACCACCAGAGATGGTCTTGTACATTATTTTTTTCCATGAGGTGTTGCTACTGAAAGATACATGGCAAATTCACACAGTAGATAGTATACCATGGAAAACTGGTGTTTCCCAGTCAATTATTAATCAGTGGTCTAATCAATACTATTTCTGGGGGTCAGTGTAGACATCAGACTACTGTGTTTCCCAGGACTTAACTCAGACATACCTGATGACTCCCAGGACATGTGTCCTGCCTCACTTCAAGTGACTATTGCTGATAAATCTGCAATTCATCAAGTTATGCATCATCATGATCATTAAATATAATGTTGACCTTAACAAAATGGTATGACTATCATAACTATACAGTAATTTTTAATCTTTTTAAAAAAGTCTGAAACAGTACCACAACCACAACCACATCCACAACTGTAATATAACACTACATGTGGCAGTCCATTACCAAATGTCATAAATAAAAAGCAGTGTTGACTGTAACACCCATTACCAAAACAGTATAAATTCTCACAGTAAAAGTTATCCTTATGTTTATATGAGTTTCATAAATGATTACCCCTGCATACTTGTTACAAATGAATCTGGACATCAGCAATATTAGGAACCATTTTACACACTCCAACATTCAAATGTTTAAATGCAAGTTTTAACCATATTTAGTAACATGACTTCAGCAGTGATACTTTGATATCACTGTTAAAGACAGATTTTAGATTTCTGAGAATTCAATGCATTATAATTCTTACACTGAGGAACACTCAACATCCAAAAATTAGCCATAAGCTACAGCTTTATATTATCATGTGTCCTTGTATTTACTACCAGCTCAAGTGTTAACAATGAATCATAACCAGAGACATTCAGCTCTTATGATTCATCTATGAAATTATAATTACCAAAATGAAAAAATGTTAATAAGGTTTCTTTTCTTTTCTATTAACGTATGTATGCCTATGTCTTACATGATCATTTAATAAAGGTATAAAAAATGCTATCAAATCATTTGACATCTTACAAGAACATTCTCATTTTTGACATTCATATATTTTCCTTCCCCAAGAACAACAGAATCTATTGCAAAATGCAACCAAAATAGCTAAAGCAGGTGATGAAAGAGGCAATAAAATAATAAAAAATACAAAAAAAAACTTTATTCCATCAACTTCTAACAAAATAAAGGAATGAATTTACTACATTTTGATTAATAGAGCTGTATTATGCTTGCTGTGAATTTTGGCAGTCACGTTTTAGGGACAAGTTGGATAACATCAATTTTACCTTTCAGATGACAACTGAAGCTTTATACCTAAAAAGCTAGAACTATATTATAAATAAACTACCTCCTACCTCATCAGCATAGAGAGATACTAGAAAGTATTTTTACTAAAAAAAAAAAAAAAAAATTCATATTGTTCTAATTCTTTCTTTATGATCAACTTAATCTGCCTCCACGTCATGGAGAGGAGGAGCCAACACTCCCAGGATGCAAAGTAGAGGAACCAGTCCTGAATAAGATGCCAACTCGCAAAGCACACACATTCATGCTCTCCCACATGACATACACACTTAAGACTGTCTCATATGACATACACACCTAAGGGTAACTTACAGGACTGCCATTTGAACTCTGGCACAGGAACACCTCTAACCACAGGAAGGATATGCAGATGCCAAACAGAAGCCACCTCAAGTGAAAACTGAGCTACTCAATCAACTAGTGTGAGACAGTGACATTAACCACTTCACCACTAAAATATCTAATATGACAAGACTGGTAAATATATTTGTTTTCCTTCACTAGATTTTTGGTGGGAGTGGACAAAATCACTGGGCATTTACAGCTGCTCTGTCTAGCATTCAGCCTACCTATAATTTTACTTCTTTTGCAAAGTAGTTGTAAAGAATGAACAGACTATGATTCTTGAGCTCAGTACAGTGCATGCATAGTAATTAAAATGCGCCTATTACAAACCATCAATAGTCATCTCATAATATATTTGCACCTGTAGCACTTTCACAGCACACACACACACACACACACACACACACACACACACACACACACACACACACACACACCCAACACAGATACACTACTTTCAACCTTAAATAGTGTCTAGTTAATAACAGTAATAGGTTCATAGGTAGGTACTAGGCTATTGGCCCAAGGGCCTAAGTAAGCCTAGCAAACAAGGTTCCCTGGCTTACACCATGCAAGAAAGTTCATTTCTTGTGCCACTGTCGAGCAGAGCCACAGAAGTGATCCTGGGGTGTATTTCTTAATTCTGATCCAATCATCAAGCTTTTTCTTGAAGAATGCTAATGAGGAACATTGCTTGACATAGATGGGTAGCTTGTTCCAGAGTACAGGAAGTCTTTGGGACAGGAATCTATCCCCTCCAGCATGTCCTGTTTATTGTGGTGACAACATTTAGGTCCCTAGAGTGTGAGCTCAGAGGGAATGGGATTTCTTTAGGTGCAGCATGTCCAACAGGTCTGGGTTTAACATAGCTTTATATGTTAGGCTGAGATCTCCTCGAAGTAAGCGAAATGCTACAGAGTAAAGCTGGAGTTTTTTGAGACGGTCAGTGCAGGGCATCTGTTTGAGGCCAGTAATCCTCTTTGTGAGGTACTTCTGTGGCCTTTTCAGCTGCTGCAGATGCCTTGTGAGGTACATTCCAAAAGGGGCATTGTACTCTATAATGGGTCTAATGAGTGCTGAGTAGAGGGGAACAATGACCTATTTTTTCCTGGATGAGAACCCTTTTGTGATGAGGTGTGCCACATAGAAGGATTGCCTGACTACTGTGGCAATGTGATTATCAAAGGAGAGACTATTGTCCACCTGGGTCCCAAGGTCTCTTATCACACATTCGGCGTTAAGTAAACCGCCGTTTATGTGGTAGTTCATGGGTACAGAGTTTTTAGCAAAGGGGATGACAATGCACTTTTTGGCACTGAGCTTGACGCCATGCCTCTGACACCAGGCATCTGTCTCAGTGAGGCCCTTCTGTAGGATGTCCACATCATTTGGGGACTTGACTATGTCTCCTAGTTTGCAGTCATCTGCGAGCTTCATTAGCCAGAGGCCTTCTGTGTTAGCCTGTATTTCAGAGAAGAAGATACCAAACAGGAGTGGCCCCAGGACTGAACCCTGTGGTACTACACTTGTCACTGGTATGAAGTCAGATTTGGAGTCTGCAACTTTTACAGTGTGGGTTCTGTCAGTGAGCCAGTTGGCAACCCATCTTGTGACATAGGGATTTATACCTAGTTTAGTGAGTTTAGCTATAATTCCAGAATAGGAGATGGTGTCGAAAGCCTTGGCCAAGTCAAGATAGGCTGTGTGAACCACCTTACCCTCATCTACGGCTTTGGTGACTGCCTCAAAGAAGTCGATCAGGTTCAGAAGGCATGATCTGCCTTTCACAAACCTGAACTGGGTGGGGTCCAGAGTTTGCAGGTTACCAATGACTTTGTTTATGAGTTCCATGATTTTACGTTCCATGGCCTTGCAGACCAGGCTCATCAGGCTAATAGGGCGATAGTTCCCAGGATCAGTGGTGGCTCCCCCTTTGTGGAGTGGGATAACTGTTGCAGTGGACACAAAGCCTACGTGAGGCTATGATTGAGCATGGTGCTTAGGTGGGGAGCCAGTTCGTTCTGAAGTTTGTGTAAAACACAGCCTAGGATGTTGTCTGATCCCATGGCTGCTGTGTTTTTGGTTTTAGAGAGTGCAGCTTTTACCTGCATAGATGTGATTACAGGGACTCTGCATTCTTCCTGTATAGATGTGGGCTCTTTAGGGGGTGAGAGGGGGGTAATGTTAGCACTGAACCTCTCTGCCAGGATGTTGGCAATATCAGTTTGTTCTGTAATTTTCATGCCGTTGTGTTGTAACTCAGAGCAGATCTGGGTGTTGTCACTGAGATTCTTGACATAGCTATAGAATGCTTTGTGGTTGTCCTTAGAATCAGTGGTGATTTTGTTTTCATAGCTAGCTTTGGAGGATCTTATAAGGGATTTCAACTTTTCTTACTGAGGCTGACCAGGGAGCTCCTCCACTCATGGGATTTTACTCTCTTTTGCAACAGTTTCTTCCTTCTGTTGTAGAGTTTGTTTATGGCAGGGGACCACCTGATTGGCTTCCTTTTTTTGAGGATAGCATCTTGGTTCTATTTGGGATAGCATGATCCAGGCACTCATGTAAGTGCTTATAAAGTGCATTTGTGTAGGATTCAGCAGTCCTAACTGTATTGTCCATCTGCATGAGTGTCATGAAGTTCACCACTTTTGTCTTAAGAAGTATGAAGTTGGCTTTGGAGAAACATTTTACCGTGGTTTCCTTAATGGTGGGTGGGGGCGGGATGCAGATATCTAGGGTGATTAGCTTATAGTTGGATCTGACCAACGAGGAGTTGACTTCAGGTGTGGAACACCGGTCACTCATGTTGGTCATGACTAGGTCTAGGATATTGTTACCCCTGGTGGGGGTGTGGATAAGTTGATCTAGGGCATTGGAATTTACGAATTCCAGAAAGCGTTGAGCGAAGGAGTTGGTACATGAGTAGTTTTCCCAGTTAATGGTGGGGTAGTTGAGATCGCCCATTATTAGGGTGTTTGGTTGAATCCTAATATTGTCCAGTATATCAAGAAAAGAGGAGTGGGCATCCTGGGGCTTGGTGGGGGATCTGTAGCAAGCTACACTTTGGATTGCACTTTTGCCCAGAGTTAGTTGCACTTGGATAATCTTGGATACATTATGCTGCGCAACTAGCCTGGAGGTGTGGATATCCTTAATGGATATGGACACACCTCCGCCTTTGATGTTCTGGTCCAGGTTAGATGGCCGAAAACTGTGGTATGAGTTATAGCCTGGTAATCCAGGGGTGTTCTCTAGAGCCTTGAACCAGGTCTCAGTCACTGCACAGATATCTATGTTCTCCATTTTAAGGAGTGCCTTGCGTGAGTGCATTTTGAGATTTAGACTTCTAGCATTGAGTAGCATTACCCTCAGTTTTTGCTTGCCTTTTCTTGTTACGGTGGTGAATTTGTCATTTGAATCTTGCCTAAAAAAGGCACTATTGGGGCAGCAAGACCCTTAGCCAGTATCTAGAATCCCAGGGGTGACAGGTGCAGGCCATCTCTGGCAAAGCATCATGGTCTGTCGACCATGTCGTCCCAGGCAGACAGATACTGGATCCCTTTGGAATGACACCAGAAGCTTAGCCAATTGTTGAAGTCAATCGTTTTGTCCTTGTACTGCGGTATCATTCTGGGCTATGGCAAAATGCTACTCAGGGCTAGGGTCATACCTGCCTGGGCTACAAGATCGGAGAGCTCTTCCATGTCTCTTTTCATGTAGTCCAGGGAGGTATGTCTCAGGTCATTCACACCAACATGGACAATGACAGAGTCATATTTATACTTTTTGTGGAGTGATCTGAGTGCTTGGGTTATTTATTTTATTTATTATTTATTTTACATTTGTTGACCAGGCTAGTCTAGCTGGATACATGTCCATTTTCAGTAGAGGCCCAGGGAGAAAAGCTCCACAACATAGAAAAAAAGACAAGAAACTTGTACCAGATACTAAGCACTTCAAAAGCAATGCTAGTAGGACAGACAACAAAAAATACATCAGGTGGAGAAATTATAAACAAAGGAATACAACTAGAGATATAAAGCATTTGGAGTCCTGATATCACAGGATATAACGTGTTGAAAGAATTACAAGGAGAACTATCATTGAATATAAGAATATTACTGTGTTTTTTTTTTTTTTTTTTTTTTTTTTTTAGTAGTTCAGTGGAGTTGATGAAGTTAAAGTAATAAGCTAGTACTAAAGTAACGTGGTGAAGAAGTTGAGGTCAAAAGAAAGTACAGTTTTGTACCTACCATAAATGTAGATGTTTGAGTGCTAATACAGCTGCAGTCATAACAGATGGGGTCTCCTGCTGTCAGGCGGGTCCTCGGTCGGCCGAATTCCAAAGTCTAGGTCCGGTGTCGGTTGTCGTCGCTTCTTCCCTGACGTCAGTGCGACAGGGATATAAAAGAACCAGCCGACGCCATTTTCTTCAGTTTTTCTTGCCCCAGATGTCAGGTGCCCCCAGAAGGAAGGCAATACATAAATTTATGTAATAAAGCAATGCAATATAATCAAAATACAGTAGTTGCAAGCAAATACACCATAAATGAATACCCCAATCAGGTTGTATGAGGAGGTGTTAGCCAATAGGCCTGTCCCAAGAGGGGAAGGAGGGAGGGAAACCTGGACTGCAGCTGTATTAGCACTCGAACATCTACATTTATGGTAGGTACAAAACTGTACTATGTTCATCGTGCATACAGCTGCAGTCATAACAGATGGGTAGAATCCCAAAGCTAAGAAAGGGGTGGTAGGCACTAGGTGGAACTTGGAAGAGCCAGGATGCCCTGCAAGACTGCAGCGGCAAAGCCTGCTCTAGTTTTGGAGTATAATGGTAGGTGGTAGTGCTTGGAGAAGGTATGCACAGAACTCCAAGTGGCTGCTTCCAAAATATCTTTGGTAGGAACTCCTCTGAGGAAAGCTGCAGAGGTAGCTGTGGCCCTTGTGGAGTGAGATCTGATGCCTGCAGGTACAGTTTTACCATGAAAAGAGTAACAAAAGCGTATGCAGTGGGCTATCCATTTTGAGATTGTCTGTTTGGAAATTGGCTTCCCTTGAGCTCCTATAGCATAGGACACAGAGAGCTGTTCTGGTTTTCTGAAAGGCTTTGTTCTGTCCAAATAATAACGCAGCTCTGTGGATGTCCAAGGAATGTAGTAGTCTCTCCCCTTTGTTTTGAGGATTAGGGTAAAAGGTAGGTAAGTGGATAGCCTGATTCAAAGCTACCCTGGATACCACCTTTGGCATAAAGGATGGGTTGGCTCGTAAGGAAACTCTGTCCTGATGGAAGATGATAAAAGGCTGCACAGCCATGAGGGCTTGTAGTTCCGATACCCTGCGAGCTGAGGTGATAGCCAGAAGGAAAGCGGTTTTCCAGGACAAATATTGCAAATCTGTTGAGGCATCTGGCTCAAAAGGAGGCAAGGTCAGCTTTTTGAGAATGAAATTGAGGTCCCAAGCAGGTATTGGTTGTTTGCTTGGGGGTTTTATATTCTTAGCCCCTCTGAGGAACTGTCTTAAGAGGGGGTGAGAGAATAAAGGTGGATCAGTGTTGTATTCTGCAGAAATGGCTGAGGCATGGATTTTGATGGAGGAAAATGAAAGTCCACTGCTTAGCAGCTCAGCTAGATACTGTAATATTTGAGGTAAATTCAGTTTTCCAGGATTCTGGCCCTTTTTCTCATTCCAGGCACAAAACCGTTTCCATTTTGCGGAGTAAGCTTTTCTAGTAGACGGCCTTCTGGCCTCCAAAATGACATCCTGCACCTCCTTGGAGAGTAGGATCTGTTGTGATGTTAAGGAATCTTCCATGAGGCCAGATTGAGTGTTTTCAGCAGACTGTGAAGAGTTTTGAAGCTGTGCTGAGTCAGAAGAACAGGCATTAGAGGTAGGGTCCATGGTGGGGAATGCGTCAGGCTCCTCAGGAGTGGGTACCAGTGCTGTCTTGGCCAGTCTGGAGCAATGAGAATCATCTTTGGTCTGTCTGCTCTGGTTTTTAATAGAACTTTGGGCAGCAAAGAAAGAGGCGGAAAGGCATAAACTGTCATTGTTGTCCAACTGAAAGAGAGAGCGTCCACTCTCCAGGCCTGTGGATGAAAAGTCCTTGAGCAGAATTTTGTCAATTGGTGATTTTTGTGGGAGGCAAAGAGATCTATGTCTGGCCTTCCCCATGCTTGTATTATCTCTGTAAAAACTTTAGGATGCAACTTCCATTCATGTGGATCTGTCATATTTCTGCTTAGGTTGTCTGCCAGTGTGTTTTCCTTGCCTGGCAAGTACTGCACTTGGAGTTCGATTTGTAATTCCAGAGCCATGTTCCAAAGTGACATGGCCAGCCTGCATAGGGGGTATGAATGGGTTCCTCCCTGTTTGTTTATGTACCACATTACTGTGGTGTTGTCTGTCCTTATCAAAAGTTGACCTGGATGCAGAAGGTCTTTGAAAGCTATAATAGCCTTTATTACTGCTAGCATTTCCTTTTGATTGATGTGAAGGTGCTTTTCTTTTTGGGACCATTTGCCCTGAATGCTCCGATCTGTCATGTGCGCCCCCCAGGCGTAGTTTGAGGCATCTGTTGTGATGACTTGATTTGCTTGAGGCTTGCAGAATGGGAGACCTGTGTTTGTTTGGCATGCTTGAGCCCACCACAGAAATTCCTTTTGAAGACATGGAATTAGTAGTATTATTGCTTCCAAACTGTGGCTGTGTTGAGACCATAGGTTTTTCAGGTACCATTGAAGTTTCCTCATATGCAGCTTTGCACATGGGATTAGTAGGATGCAAGATGCCATGAATCCCAGAGCCTGCAGGATTTTCCTTGCAGTCAGCCTGGTGAAATTTGCTAGTTTTCTGAAGTATTGAGTTAGTTGCCCCTGTTTCTCTGGCGTGAGGTAGGCCATCTGGGTGTTTGTGTCCAAGTTGGCACCCAGGAAAATTATTTTCTGAGAGGGTATTAGCCTTGATTTCTTTTTGTTGACTGTGTATCCCAGAGAATTCAACAACATTATTACAAAAGCCAGATGTTTCAGATGTATGTGCTTGCTGTCCGCTTGGATCAGGCAGTCGTCCAAATATGGGTATATTTGTATCCCTTGAAGTCTGCAGTAGGCAATTACTGATGCCAGGCATTTTGTGAATACTCTGGGCGCAGTAGATAAGCCAAAGGGCAATGCAGAGAATTGATAATGGGTTGAACCTGCAAGAAATCTGAGGTATCTTCTGCAATTTTGTCTGATTGGGACATGCAGGTATGCCTCCTTGAGGTCCAATGTTACCAGCCAAGACTCCTTGCCCAGCATGGGAAGAAGCTGCTGTAATGTGAGCATCTTGAATTTTGGTACGAGTAAAAATGTGTTTAGGATGGATAGGTCCAAAATAGGTCTCCAATCTTTTCCCTTCCTTGGTACCAGGAATAGCCTGGAATAAAAACCTTGACCTTGTTCTTGAGTAGGTACCTCTTGAATAGCTTTCATGTCCATGAGATCTGAAATTTGTCTTTGTGCCTCTGCCCTTTGATTGTGTGGCAGGTTTGGCATGCCTCTCATTTTTGGAAGGGTGTGAAAATGGAATATGTAGCCTCTGTTTATAATGTCCAGGATCCATTTGTCTTTTGTGACAATATGCCAATTTTTCGAAAATAATGCCAGTTTTCCACCTAAGGGTGCTGCCATTTGAACATTGCTTGGCATGCAAAGGGGAAAGTCATTAGGCTTGCTTTCTGAATGGCTGCGAACTATCCTCACCACATCTTTGTGTAGGAGCTTGCCATTGTCTGCCTCTAAACGATCCTTGAGATTGCCCTCTGCCTCTCAGGTGCCTGTATGTACCTCTTTGGGGTCTGTCCATGGCTGGAAAGGACCAATTTTTGGAAGGCCAATTTCTACTGAAACGTGGAGGCTGTACCTGTAGAAAATCTTTCACTGTTTGCATTGATTTTGCTTTTTCTTCCATTTTCTTTAATACCTCCTCAGCTTTAACACCAAATAATACATCCTTTTGTAGAGGGGCATCTAGTAATTTAGCTTTGACATGATCTGGTAAGGTTTGCTCCTTGAGCCAGACATGTCTATGTATGACTGATCCTGTAACAGCAGCTCTACATGAGGCCTCTAGAGCATCAAAACCACACTACAAGGTATGTTTACCCACTTGTTCTGCACTATGCATCAAATCCTGCAACTCCTTCAAGTCTGGTTGTTCAGGTTGTGACATTTTGCTTCTCAACTGTGATAACAGAAACTGTTGGTACTTTAACATATGGAACTGGCAGTTTAATGCCCTCATGGTTAAGGTGGCCGAGGTGTATACCTTTTTTCCCCACCTTTCTAAAGATCTGGAATCTCTCTCGGAAGGTAATGGATTTTTAGCAGTGGAGGACTTAATTCCCTTGGGGCCCTGTGAGATAGTTTCTGGGTCAGCCGCATGGCTTTTGTATAGAAATTGGTGTGAGTCAGGAACCCGGTAGTACCTGTCTGGCTTGACTGGGGCTAGAGGTAAAGAATCCGGGTTAAGGCAGGCCTCCGAATACACATCATCTAGTATGTCTAAGACAGGAGGCATAGCCAGAGGCCTGTGCTGAGATAGCAAGAGAAAATCCCTAAGCCTTTTCTTGGAATCTGAATACTCTTGGCCTTCCCAGTGGAAGTGTTCCCTTAAGGTATGCAAGGTTTCCCCAAATGAGTAATCCTCAGGGGGGGGGGGGCAGAGGGAATGGACTCCTCTGCATCAGAATCTTCAAAAGGGGAGTAAGACTGTTCCTGTTCATCCGAGTGCTCTGAAATAATGGAGGCCTGGTCAGAGGAGGGGGATTCTTCCTCCACTCTGGGCATTTTGTCCGGGGGGGGGTTGAGAAGCCCTGATAAGAGTAATTAAATCCTCAGCCATTTTAATCATCTGTTTTTTAGGCATGGGGCCTGGAGAAGGGCCCTGTGTAGCTGGTCTCTTAGAATGCATGGCTGCTTTAGACTTAGTGAAAGCCTTGATGGAAAAAGAAGAGGAAGGTCTGAAGACACCTTGAGAGGAGGCAGACCTGTCTACATTTTGAGTTTCACTACCAAGAGTGGCTTCGGTAACTGTAGTCAGGGTGTGGGCCGAGGAGCCTGCGACTTCGGGCACAGAAGACACCACCAATGAAGTGTCGTCGGTAGGCAGGGGCTGCGTAGGTGCCTTGCTGAGAACCGGACCACCTGTAGTCGGCTTTGGCGTGGTGTCAGTAGAGGCCGTGGACCTCGTGAGTCGGTCCTTATCTTTGCATTTTTTAGACAAAACTGGAGTCGGAGTATCCGACGACATAATATAGTTAAATTTTTTGCCAAAATAGTGCTGGGCGAACTCCGCCCGACGCTTAATGGTGCGTTTGTTGAATGTAGCACAAAAACGACAGACCGAGACGTCGTGGTCTGGGCCTAAGCAAGGAATGCAGAGGGAATGAAAATCCTTATGCGGTATTTGCTTCCCACATGAAATACAATTATTAACTTTGTCTGACATCGGTCTGAGGCAGAAAAGTTTCCCCAATGGGGTACTTAGCTTTCAAGAAGACTTTGGTTGCAAAATTTTCGTAATTTCAGGAGCTGGCCGACCGGCACTAGCGAACTGCTTCTGCTTCAGGCACCGTGCAGCAAGAAAGACTGAAGAAAATGGTGTCGGCTGGTTCTTTTATACCCCTGTCGCACTGACGTCAGGGAAGAAGTGACAACAACCGACGCCGGACCTAGACTTTGGAATTCGGCTGACCGAGGACCCGCCTGACGGCAGGAGAACCCATCTGTTATGACTGCAGCTGTATGCACGATGAACATCAGGTGAGTGACTGGAGACAATAAAAGTTTCAGTCAGGGTTGGTAGAAGGACAGAGCCATTGGGATTTAAGGAAGAGTTTTAGATGGTTTTTGAAAGTGGGTGTAGAGGCAAGTGTTGTAAGTTCACTTAGAAGCTTGTTCCAAATAGGTCCAATTGAGTTGGAGAACAAACAGTCCTCAGCTTTGTTGTGGGATTTATGATAGGCTGCTAGGAGCTTAGTAGCTGAGCACAATGAAGAGAGGTTTTTATAAGGGCTAATAAGAGTACAGAGTATGGTAGTATTAGAAGGTTGAAAGAAGATTTTGTGGGAGATGCTAAGTTGCTGTAGCAGTAGCTGATTATGTAGCTCCAGCCAAACAAGTTGTTTAAGATTAATGCAATGGTGGGTACGAAAAGGGGCTCCTGTGGCAAATCTGGCAATATTGTTGTATGAAGTTGCTAGTTTATTGAGATTAGATTTAGATAGGTTTGTAAAAATAGGTGAGGCATAGAGAAGGGTAGATAGCAGGTGTGTCTGAGCAATGGTAGCTCTCGCTGAAGCAGCGAGGAAGGGTTTAAGCCTATAAAGAGATCCGAGTTTTCTATTGACTGACTTGATGGTTAAGTTAATATGATAATCGAAGTTCAGATTATGATCTAATGTGACACCTAGTAGTTTGGTAGTAGGCTCAGGGGATATTATTGTTCCATTAGATGTTATATTGAAGTCAAAAGTAGAGGATTTCTGTGTAGGTGTAAATAGTAATAATTTAGTTTTTTTGGGATTAAGTAGGTGACAATATTGATAGAACCAATTTTCAGCAGCTGTAAAAACATTTTGGGTAGTAGTCTGAAGCTCAGCTGGGGAAGATTTTGAACATATCAATGTTGAGTCATCTGCATATTGAATGCAGATGGTTTGTGGAAGGGATTTATTTAGATCATTAATAAAGATAGGAAAGAGGAGTGGTCCAAGAATGGAACCTTGTGGGACTCCGATTTTGATGGGAAGCAGAGAGGATATGTGATTGTCCCAAAGAACTGCTTGCTGTCTATTTTCTAAGTAGGAATTAAACCACTGGATTGCTTGGGAGTCTAATGCCAGGGATTCAAGGATGTTTAGTAAGTGTTTATGGTTAACCATATCAAAGGCCTTAGAGAGGTCTAAAAAGAGCTGAGGACAGCAAGTTGTTATTACGATTTTTATTAATATGGTCTGTGAATGATAAGAGAGCAGTAGTTGTGCTGTGATAAGGTCTAAAACTGTGTTGGCAATCTGCTAGAAGATTATTTTGGAGAAGATGGTCAAGCAATTGCTGATGGACACATCTTTCCATGATTTTAGCTAAAGGAGAAAGTAGGGCTATGGGATGGAAGTTGGAAAGTTCGTTAGTGCTACCCCCCTTATGAAGAGGAATGATATGGGATACTTTCCAGAGGGATGGGATAATGCCTTCAGACAAGTGAGGAAAGTGAGTATAAGAACTGTTTTTCTCTAAGTGAGGAAAGTAAGTACAAAAACTGTTTTCCTCTAGGTAAAGAGGAAGGTTGAGTGCTGTAGTAAATGTAGCTTATTTAGTGCTAACAACACGTTCTAAATAAGTGCTGAGCATGAATAGGATCTTGTGGTAGATAAGCTACCGAGTGCTTACCACTCCCACTGATAAGCTAGAATGCTTCCCTCCAACACAGAAAGGCTTGGGGGGCTCAGAAACTTACAAGCAGTCCTGGATATAGCAAATCTGTATCTGGACTAGACTAGTTACAGGAAAGGTAGGAAACAAGCGCAAACGTGGGCTTTTAAACCAGAAGGTTGAAAGAGATGAAAAAACTGCTCAAACGGCCAATAAACTACAATTTCTGGGCCAGAAACCACTCTTGTGGCATATAGGCTACCTAGTGCTTACCACTCCCACTGATAAGCTAGAAGGCTTCCCTCCAACACAGAAAGGCTTGGGGGGGCTCAGAAGCTTACAAACAGTCCTGGATACAGCAAATCTGTATTTGGACTAGACTAGTTACAGTAAAGGCAGGAAACAAGCTTAGAAAAAATTTTTTTTGGAAAGTAGAAAGAGAGAAAGGAGAAACAGAAGATAATTCAAAATTAAGGACCTAAGTGGCTTGGCCTTCACAAATGTTCTCTCTGTATCAGATTGAATAAGCTAGTGACACTAGACTGGAATAGAGCTGGGACAGAGCTGAACAGATGGGACTGGTAGGAGTGCCTGAAGTCAAAATATGATCTCACTGTACTCAGTTGAGTGAGAAAATGAGATAGACCCAGGAGGAGTGTTCAAACACAAATTTACATGAGGGGCGGGCAATTCCAAAGCCACCAAGATTAATACCAAAACAAGAACATGGAGGGTGGGCAGGAAACTAACTGCAGAGACAGAGAGAGGCCACAGTATTCTATGAAATAATTAAATAGAAAAATATTTAACTACAGAGAGACGCAGACCACAATATTCAATGAAACAATTAAATAGACAGAAAAATAAAAGGCAGTACAATCTTTAACACTGCAAGTTTGTACTTAACTCAGCTAGTAATGCAGTTGATTGTAGGTATGTAACAGAAGCCAAACAACTCGGATATTGAGCAGTAATAAATTCAAAGATATGTGACTAACACTTATAAATACAGAGAAACCCTCTAGGCTAAGAGTTTAACACTGAATATCAATGAAGTGATACATCAGAGACACGTAATGACTCAAATCAGTTGCAAAAAACATCACTTTTTATGCACTTTTATGCATGTCCATTCCTTTTGTCATCTTCTGCATGCACTCTGACTAATAAGAAGCTTTAAAACACCTTTCACACAAGCTGGTGTTGCTACAGTATAGCATGGCCACTTGTTATAACTGTGGTATTCTATACTTAAAGTTGTCTTTAACTTCATATGAACATGAATCTGCATTCCTACTACTTTGTACTTTAGCCTCCAAAACCAACACGGATTTGCTGTTGTTTGCCCACTTATACCACCCACTACATAATTTTACGAAAATGTTTATTTTTTGTTCATTCTTTTCATGCTAATAAATCTGTCATGAGAGGGCACAGTGATACAATATGCACTAGTCTAACATGAGTGACAGACAATTCTGAGAAAACAGAAACTCCAGTAGAGGAGAACCGAATGAAGTACAGCAAGCATAAGAAACTGTAATCCTAAAGCATAATACCCGTGAGTGTGGATGAACTAATGTTTTCACACAATTACTATGTGTTATTACCCTGTCTTCTGCATCACTATCTATCTGTGCCTTATTACAGGCTGTGATGTTAAGTAAGGGAAAGTACATCTGAAACATTCACATGTTCAAAACGTGAGTAAGTTTAGGGTGGGAGATCAGAGGGGGAAAGGAATGTCCGAGTTGAGCAGGAACTGCAATGTAGCCATCTGAGTAAAGGTTGGATAGCTTTGGCTGTAACAGTGAGGCAGACTTCTATCAGTATAAATCACCTACTGAGATTGTTTTAGTATATCAGGGTGGTCTGAGGAGCGGTTCCTCTACCAGTGTAGATTGCATGCTTACTTACCAGAGATCAACATCACATTAGACATATGGTTAACACTGTCAGCATTACCCAGTGATCATTCCCATAAATATGACATCCTGAAAATGCATTAGTCAAAATCTAGCTTCCACTCCTATACTGTCAAGGTCAGAAACTGCATATAATTTCTCAACCTAGAGGTTAAGTACGCATGATTTTGCATGGCTGTATGAATATCTCTCCTAATACTTTACATCTAGTGGTGTAGGAACACTTTGGAAGAAAATTCCCAGAGGGTACTGATTTATATGCCCCAGAAACTATAGTCCAACTCAGGAAATAATTCTGCAAAGGGTATTAACTCAGTTTAAGCAACATATTCACATAAAAATCAGATCTGGGCAAAGTAGAGTACATCAAGACAATCACAATGATTATGCACTCTTGAGATGTTTGGAAACAAATGCCCATCTAAAATGAAAGCAGACAGTAATGAAAAATTTACCAAAATTGAAGCACCTAATATTCTTAGTAAATTAAAAAAAGCTTCTGGAAAAACACCAGCAGATTTGTTGAAGAATCAGGGAAACAACAGTGGCCCTCCATATGAATCCAATCACCTAACTGACAAACTCAGTATATAATTCTTAACCACTCCAGATACCAGGGCACCCTAAATGTTTGTTCAGTCAGAGCCAGTCTTTCAGTTCAAACGTGCCATTCTGTCAATCAAAACACTGAGGAAAATTTTACTTAAAAAAGGCACAAAGTTCCCAGGAGGCAGATCTTTATTACATATGCTTATATGTACATATAACTGTAAGTATATGTTTAGCACGTATTCATCAAATAGGTGGAAATAAATTTAAAGGTATATTCAAATTTTATAGATACTTTATAGAACTTTTGTCTGCTGCTATGTATTGCATTCCACTTAAAACTATATAAAGCCACATCAAAAGGTACACCTAAGGTAGTCTATTCATTTTAGGTATCACATACATCAGTTAATTTCAGCATCTCCACTTTCCATCCAGCTAAAATTCCTATGAAATACTCTTCAGTAAATCCATGCAGTACTCTGACCTTGGCAAACATCTATATTAAAAATTAAATACTTGACTTCTATTATAGCAAGTAATCAGTGAAGGTCATGAAAAAATATCAGTTGAACTAATCGCTGCTTACCTGAAAAGAGACTCCCGAGATAACCAGACCTTATTCTGCTCCACAGTCTTCCATGAAAACAGCAACAGGAGTATGAAGGTAGAAACGGTGACTGCTGTGACTCCACATCTACCCACTAATGAGCAAAGTTTGTTTAAACCATGAACCACAAGGATGCAATAACCCATGCTGAAAACAAACACAAAATTAACAAAGCAACATTAATAAACAGCGTTCTATTTAATCACTGTGTTCTTTTATAACTGTTTAACATATTTAAAAACTACATTTTCCCTCATAAATGTTATAGCACATTTATGATGGTTCAAAATAATTTTGTTCAAATTTCTGAAGAACATTAAAGTGAAATGAAATGAAGTGAAGTGAAAGTGAGTTAGGTAAACATGAAGCTTGCTACAACAAAACAGCAAGGTTTGCCACTGGCGCAAACTACCATAGCCACTACTGCACCTCACTTACTGAACTAGGCTGGCTAGAACTCCCTCACCTCCTTCAATGGTACCAACTCTCACTCGCCCACAAACTACTAAATCACCCTCTAAAAGTTCCCTCCCTCCAAAATCTACTCCAACCTATCTTCCCTCCCTCCAAAATCTACTCCAACCCTATCATACAACCAGACCATTATGCTCCAGTAACAAAAATCAATTACAGGTAACTAAAACCGGGAACTCTGCTGGAGAAGCTCTCTTCTCCTACTCCATAGCAAAATTATGGCATACCCTTCCTCACACTATAACATCTGTGTCATCACGCACTAATGTCAAAGCTGCTCTAAAATTTCATCTAAAAGAGCACTGGACATGCTCCTGTAACAAACCTCTCTAACATATCTACCCCAACCTCTCTAATCCCTTTCTTCCACCCCTCTAACTACCTCAGATTGCAGCCAAATTCATTGCTTGTAAACTTATATCTCAGCTGTAATCTTAGCCACTGTTATTTAAGGGTAATAGCTGCTAGCTCAGCTATTGAAATACTTGCTAGTCTTTATGGCACCAATGATATTAGTGTTGTACCATTTAACTAAATACTTAATTTAATTTTGAACTATAACGGCTTACTACTATTGTTAAACAAAACCTACCTTTACTTCTTGTAACTTGTAATTAATTGTTGTTTTTATTGTGGAGCTTTTCTCCCCGGGCCTCCACTGAAAAAGGACCTGTGTCCACTCGGATTTTCCCGGTCAACAAATGTAAATAAATAAATAAATAAAAACATGTCCAAATGCAATTATTACAGAGGAGTTCTTCACCACATCCCAGACAATCCCAAACAGGTATGATTCCAAGTTATTTCTTATTAAGGGAGATGAAAGTAGTCTTCTCCAAGCTGGGTAAAATACTAATGATTATAGGAAAGGGGGATAGAGGAAGCAATCATAAGAACAGAATCAAAAGAAAAAAAAACAATTCAAATCTTCTCTACTGATTTTTGAGATGGATTTAAATAAAAGGCTGCAAATTCTCCATAGGTCTTCACGACTTTGAAATATGGATCAGTAAAACATTGACTATTTGTAAACATTTGTCATGAATTAAAATGGCCTGACAAACACAATAGCATTCTGAAAAAATGGTTATTGCACTTACTTTAATTGTCAGAAGTAGATTCATGTTCCTACATGACAGCATTCATAGTTTTAGTATTAGTTAATAATTTTACGTTAATCAGTAATCCATGTTACTTTAAAGATTACTATTCCCTTTCATTCCACAGTTAATGAAGCTGTGTGCAACAAGGCAAAATTCAAGTCTCCTTTTTTCTTAACACAGACTTATTATCTTTCTCAAATCTGCCAATATTAGTAATACAAAATAAAACAACAGCACATAAAGCAGCATATGATGAATTCGGACACAAACAATACTCTTCCACAGGACTGTAAATGGCATTCTTTCTGATAATTCTACAATGGCATGTGAGTTTAATACATTTTCTCTGTTTCACCTATAAAGGCTTTACCAAAGTAGCAAACTTTCCTTTAATCACAGGTAAATGAGTAGTTCTGTCATTAATTTGCTTGTTATTTCAGTCACTAACAGTCCGCAAGGGGTAATTACCTCCATCCTCAGCAAAATCAGGTCTGATTTCTATTTGGAGCCTTACAAAGTGGCCTTACCCTTAGGGAAAGTAACAATAAAATGGGCCAGAACATTTTGACTTAATATTGAATGTGTGTATTAACATATATTAAAACTGATTAACAGCACTGATTAATTGCTTGGAACAAACATATTCAGTAACAAAACAGAAGGTTTAACTTTCTAAAGACCCATTACCTTTGGTGTTTCTAACAATATGGGTCATGAATAAGGCCGATCCATGATTTAGAACATGATCTGCAGTATAATGTGTATATCAACTCCATCATAGCCTTTTTTGAAAACAAAAAATAACTGTTAAAAGTTCTCTAGTTGTTTCTAAAATGTCAGATTTAAATCTGTAATTTCAACAGGACCTTAAAAATTCTCTATAGGTCAACAAAGACCATAGAGAACAGGATAACTGTATGCTCCTGGGGAATATGTTCATATAGCTGAATGGCTGAAACAGAGAAACATAAAAACGCCCCAAAACTCAGCAGATATTCTATATGTGGGGGGGGGGCAGGGTGGCCCCAGTTATTATATAGGGTAAATTCCCTTCCCCCACTGTACCACAATCTCATCTTTTTTGTGCTTCATCATTTTTTCTTTGGTGCAATGTCATTTGGTGTTTTGTCTATTTAGCTTTATGAATGGATCCAATGCTCCTGGTGCATGTTTTTATTCTATTTAAAAGTTGTGAGGTCAAAGAGCCAGAGTTTTATCTCTGAGTAAAATTATTTTATCAGGTATTCTGTTTCTTTTCATATATCCTGACATTACTCATTCAAGAATCAGATTCTTCATGAAAAGGGCTAACATTTACAGTGGTTTATAAAAGCACAAGCTGCAAAGGCTAATGACCCTAAACCCTATTGGACAAATGCCTTTCTCAGGTAATTTGCCTCACACATGCCTGACCCCCACTGTTCAATTATAACTGCTTTTCTGAAGAATATGTCACAGAGTCGGAAATGGCACATGTACCACCTCCCCTTCTACGGGAGCCCTCTATTCCAGATATGATTGTGTCAGTTAACAGAAAAAAATAAGCAGCCTTCCCTGGACTTTATGCACAATTCATGGTTTACTGAGGAGTAACAGTTGGTCTACTCCAGATAGCATTATTGAAAAGGGAAAATAACAATATAATAAAACAAAATGACAACATTACATATACAATCATTTCTCTACACAATCCAGTCTGGATTCAGACAGAGCTTCCCTCACTTTCCTATCCAAGAACAAATGCTGGATCTTCTTTCTTCATCAGATTGCCATTATTTGCCTTCTTCTGTGAGCTAACCTTCCTTATCCCCACTCTTGCTCCTCGATTCATTGTCCTTGATCCGTATTCTCTTTTTGCACAACTTATATCATTTAGGGTATTTTTTTGTTTTTGCCCTATATCTATTTCCTACAACTGCCCACAGTTCCACCTTCTTGCTTCAACTTTAACTCACCAGTCACCCTTTTTAAAATTCATGTATCGCAGCTTGTTATTCCTCTTTGCTCTTCCTCAGCTGCCCTTCCACTGTTTTGTGATCTGTTTAGTATTCGTGACATTATGCTCTCCTTCATTGGACCCTGACATTTACCTAACCCAATCAGGTGAAGCTTCTGTGTGTTTGTTTGGGGAAACCCCTGCCATTTACCTAACCCAATCAGGTGCAGCTTCTGTGTGTTTGTTAGGGAAACCTGACACATTGCTTAACATTTTCTTTCACTATGTCCCCAGTTGCACTTCTGAAACCTGTTTATCATTCTCAGTGTTTCATCTTGACATCAGTAACATCTGGCTTTACTTGTTTTCAGTATCGTCTTAAAAGTATTTAGGGTTCTCTACCATTTGTTCAGTAACCTTTTCCACTGTTCCCACAGTTGTGATTTATAACTTCAATTTTACGCCAGTCTAACTGCCTCCTACCAATATTTATCTACAGCCACCCAACTTTCTATCTCTGTCCATATGTGCCTCCGCTTCTCAGTGTCTCCATTTCTTCCTTCATATCTATCCATACCAGGTGTTTATAGGTACGTAGGTTTACACTTAGTGGATTTAGTCAACAATGCTATAGAAGAATCCTTGAACCATACCGGGTGTTTATAGGTACATAGGTTTACATATAGTGGATTTAGTCAGTAATGCTATAGAAGAACCCTTGAACCATACCGGGTGTTTATAGGTACATAGGTTTACACTTAGTGGATTTAGTCAACAATGCTATAGAAGAACCCTTGAACCATACCAGGTGTTTATAGGTATATAGGTTTACACTTAGTGGATTTAGTCAACAATGCTATAGAAGAACCCTTGAACCATACCAGGTGTTTATAGGTATATAGGTTTACACTTAGTGGATTTAGTCAACAATGCTATAGAAGAACCACCCTTGAACCATACCAGGTGTTTATAGGTATATAGGTTTACACTTAGTGTATTTAGTCAGCAGTGCTATAGAAGAACCCTTGAAGGTGAGCTAATAGTTGAGAAAATGATGGTAGGATGCATAGTTAATTTGGGAGGTATAGAGAAAATATTTTCAGCTTGCTTGGTAAACCCTACATGGACTGCCTCCAGCTCTGTTGTTACACTCATTCTCTTCTAGACTGTATCTGGCATACAAGGCATCCTCTGACCCATTACTGATGGACCTACTACATATCAGAAATTCAGATGGCATCAGAAATACTCAGTTTAGGGATCTAAACCTCTTCAGCAACATCAACAGAATGGTTTGAGGGTAAAGTATTTTGCACAGAAGACACTATTGCTCTGGAACCCACTCCCATCCACATATAACAAAGCTCATTCTTGGCCAATTTCAAGCACAACTTGGATCTCTAGATGGGTAATAAGAAATACCCCAGGACTCTACCCTCTGCTGCTAATGGACAGAGGTAGTTCCTAATTTTTTAACCCAGAATGGGGACTTTCCTAAATATCTATGGTATAATCACACTTATTGTTGCTTGTCCGGTCAGGATAAAACAGATTAACTCATTCTACACCTTTCAGCCCCAGAACATGGACCGAAGCTCCAAAGGCGGTAGTGTGCCTACATATTCATGAAGATATGCACACCACCAGACTAGTAGCCCAGCTTAATGCATCTGACATACTTTAGATACAACTAACATTGGGTAAGACAGAGATTCAGATAGTAGCCTGCTATAGGTCCCCAACCATGTCCCAAGACTCTCACTCCATGTTCCTAAGCACCCTGGAAACTATAAAGGTTCCAACCTAACACTCTCATACCAGGTAACTTCAACTACCCCTTCATCAGCTGGGAAAACTACTCATGCACCAATACACTGGCCCAACGCTTCCTGGAATTCATCAATTCCAATGCCCTGGACCAGCTCATTCTTATCTCCACTAGAGAAAGTAACATCCTTGAACTGGTTATTACTAACATGGGCAACTGTTGCTCTACACCAATAGTCATTTCCTCCCTGGTTAGATCCAACCACAAACTAATCACCATGGAAATCCACATCTCCCCCACACCCCCCACAAAGGTAACCACCTTGAAAAACTTCTCCAAAGCTGACTTTGGGCTCCTGAAAAGAGAGGTGGCTAACTTCACGGCACCTGTGTCAATGGAAAATAGATGCATGACTACCGAATCATACACCAATGCACTGTCCGAATACGTACATAAATGCATGGAACTAGCCATACCCAACAGAACCGAAACTCTCTCATCCAAAAAAAGGAAGCCAATCTGGTGCATTAATAAACTCTACAACAGAAGGAAGAAACTGTTGCAAAAAAAGGTGAAGTCCCAAGACTGGAAAAACTCCCTTATTAACCTCAACAAAAAGTTGAGATCCCTCATCAAAACCTCTAAAGCCATCTATGAAGGCAGAATTGCGGCAGACACTAAAATCAAAAACAAAGCCTTCTATAGTTATATCAAGAATCTCCATGGCAATACCCAGGTTTGCTCTGAGTTACTGCACAATGGCACCTCCTATACTGAGCCAACAGATATTGCCAACATACTGGCCGACAGATTCAGTGCCAACTTTACCCCTCTCTCCCCCGCTAAAGGACCAATCATAATACCAGAGGGATGCCAGGCACCCAGCATTACTGCAGCACAGGTTAAAGCTGCATTGTCCAAGGCCAAGAATACAGCTTCCATGGGACCTGATGATATCCCTGGATATGTTCTATATGAACTACAAACTGAACTGGCACCGCATATGTGTGCCCTGTTCAATCACAGCCTCACCTCAGGCTTTGTCCCTACTGAATGGTGTACTGCTACAGTCAGTCCTCTCCATAAAGGGGGAGCGACTACAGACCCTGGGAATTATTGCCCCATTAGCCTGACTAGTCTGATATGTATGGCTATAGAGAGCATCGTCATGGACCTAATTAACAAGGATATAGGGAATCATCAAACTCTAGATCCCATGCAATTTGGTTTTGTGAAAGGTAGATCATGCCTGCTCAACCTGGTTGAGTTCTTTGAGTCAGTCACCAGAGTTGTGGATGCGGGCAAGGCAGTTTATACACCCTAGCTTGATCTGGCCAGGGACTTTGATACCATTGCCCACTCAGGAATTATTGATAAACTCACCAAACTAGACATCAACTCCTATATCACTAGGTGGGCTGCACATCGGCTTATAGATAGAACCCACAGTGTGAAAGTAGCGGACTCCAAGTCAGACTGCCGACGAGTCATGAGTGGAGTCCCACAGGGATTGGTCCTTGGTCCTCTCCTGTTTGGCATCTACTTCTCAGAAGTCCAAGCCAGCATGGAGGGACTCTGGCTGACCAAGTTCACAGACAACTGCAAGCTGGGAGCCATTATTAACTCCCCAAGTGATGTAGACATCCTACAGAAAGGCCTCACTGAGACCAATGACTGGTGTTGAAAACATGGCCTTAAGCTTAATGCCAAAAACTGCATCATCATCCCCTTTGGGAAAAACTCAGTTCCCACTAATTACCACATCGATGGAAGCCCGCTGAACACTGAAGGCATTATAAGAGATCTGGGGACACAGGTTGACAGCAACCTCTCCTTCGACCACCACATTGCCACTGTGGTCAGAAAGTCCTTCAATGTGGCACATCTCATTACCAAGGGTTTTGCATCCAGGAAGAAAGAAGTCATCATCTCTCTCTACTTTTCCCTCATTAGGCCAATCATCGAGTATAATGCCCCATTGGGCATGTACCTCACTAGACACATGCTACAGCTGGAAAGGCCACAAAAGTGCATCATGAAGAGGATCCTAGGCCTTAAACACACGTCCTGCATGGACAGACTCAAAAAACTCCAGCTATTCTCTGTCTCATATTGTCTACTAAAAGGCAATCTCTGCTTGACTTACAAAGCCATGTCTGACCCAGCTCTGTTAGAAATGCTACATCTAAAGAAATCCCAATCCCCCCACACCACACACTCCAGAGACCTCAACCTCATTACCACAATCAACAGAACATGCTGGAGGGACAGGTTCATAACCCAGAGACTGCCCATGCTCTGGAATAGACTCCCCATACATGTCAAGCAGAGCACCTTACTAGCCCTGTTCAAGAGAAATCTTAATGAGTGGATGGGAAATAGAAAGTTCACCCCGGGGATCACTCCAGTGGCTCTACTTGATAGAGGCACTGGGAACTAACGTTGGACGGCACAATGCCTGGGGACTTATATGGACTAAGCTTGCAAAGGCTCAAGGGCCATTAGCCAAGTACACACCTATGAACCTATGAATGGTTGTAGGTTCAGTTCAAGCAACTTTATTACATACAAATGCATCAGGAATGAGGCTTTGCAACTTACACTTAAATTAACTTACAAACAGGACTGACTACTACACTTATACATGTTAACGCTCTGGCTGTTCTCTCAAAATGACACTGCTGCCTGTACAAGCTCACTACTTATATGCACGTGCCTGCATCTAGAAATGCTTCTTAAAGATACATACACATGCTCTGTACTACATCCTCCCTCTTTGAAAAATAGATCATACATCAAATGACAGTATTCAATGACATGTAATTATACAGGAATAATCTTTTAACATGCAATCATATAGAACTAATTCTTTGACATGCAATCATACAAAATCAGATACATATAAAACAATCATGTCCAGGTTGCTGTGCATTTCACACTAGGTCTAGAAATACAACCTGATCATGTAACATAAAAGTCAGAATTGGATCTAGCAATGGGGACTGTCTTCAAGGAAAGTTCAACTTTGGGGATAGCTGGGATATCATCAGGAATGGAAATGGATACTGAGACATGGTATTTGGTATAATACTGAATAAACTCTCTGATCTCAACTTCTCTACTACAGCAATAGCATGGGTCTCCAGATATCTTACTGAATGACAGCAATCAGTAAGATGGCACTCCACACTATCATCTCCCCTTCCAGTGAAAATGGGTGTTCCCCAAGGCTCCATCCTTGGACCACTACTTTTCAATATCTTCACCAACTCACTATACTCCTCTTGTCCACAATCCTCATTAGTTCAATATGCAGATGACTGCACAGTTATCACCATTGTTAACTCACCCTCTGAACTTCTAACAGCTACCCAGTCTTCTTTCAACTCTGATGAAACCTGACTCACCAATAATCAGCTCATCCTTAATCCCAAAAAAACAAACTCTTACTCTTTCTCCCCAAAACTGTTAGTCATATTAAATCTACTTTTCAAATAAAATCACTAAATCACACTCTCATAGTTGCTGACAATAGTACTAAACTCCTTGGTGTAACCATTGATGATCAGCTAAAATTTGACCTCCATATAAATAACTGTATCAGGAAAACCGATCAAAAACTAGGACTTCTCTACAGAAATAAAAAAATTCCTAACCCCTGAATCTAGAACTACAATCACACATGCTTATCTTTTGCCATGCCTAACATACTGCTCCTAAATACTCACAAATCTTAACTCCACCTTACTTGGCAAACTTGAATCAACCTATCACAAAATAGCCAGATTTCCTCTACAACAAACCTACAAATTTCACCACTGTATCTCTCTCAAACATCTAAACTGGCTTGAACTACCACACCTCCTACTCCTCTCTCAGCTCCAAATTATACACTCCATTATTTATTCACCATCCTACTGTCCAGCACTAGGCACCATAATCTCCCACTATGTCCCATCCAGGCCACTCAGGAGCTCCATCCAAGACCTTTTACAAATTTACAAGCCCATGTCCAATACAGGAGCCATTACATACAGCTACCATCGCTCTATTGCTTGGAACAAACTCCCGCAAGAAGTTAGATCACTTTCACATCTTAAAGTATTCAAACTAGCCACTAAAGAGTACTTAAAAAGTCACTGGATTTGTACCTGTTCTCAGCCTCCTTGAATATACTTTCACTAAATAACAAACCTAACTTCCTCTGTCTTACCATCATTTCTTCTCCTCTATACCAAAACATTTACAACTTATACTAGTCTACTTCATTTTTTACCTAACACTATCTCCTTTCCTTCTGCTGCAGTATTCTTCATAACATTTTTATAGATAATTGTAACTGCATATATATGATAACTGTTCTACAAGTGTTATTATAAATGATTATAATGTTAACTGTGTTTGTAATGGTTGCATTTTTTTTTTGTAACTATGTTTTGGAGCTTTTCTCCCCGGGCCTCTGCTGAAAAAGGGGCTTTTGCTCAGTCAGACAATCCCGGTTAACAAATGTAAAATAAAATAAATAATAAATGAACATTGTCAGAGTTGCTCTGAGATCTAGAGGCTGTATCACAGGTATGATGCTGCAATATCATTTCTGATACAGGAAGAAGATGTCTGCAGTTTCTCCTGTATTTCATACCCTCAGATTCCACTGAGTAGGATCTCAGCTTGGCACATACACCTCTCACTTGACCAATTCGATGAAAGCCTTTCATCATTTGCATCCTCACTGTCTCTCCTATTTTAATGGACGAAGACATTTGTTCATTTTCTCATAGCCAAGTAGGCTGTCAAGGGGTATATTTCTGAGATTAAGTAAATGCAAGAAGATATCGGTATTGTCATGCTTTGACCTCTCTAGTAATTGCTTTGCACTCTGTACTGTACGTTCAGCAAGGCCATTTGACTGTGGGTACTCAGGACTACTAGCAACATGGATAAAGTCTCACTCTTTTGCAAATCTCTGAAACAATTGACTGGTAAACTGGGTAACATTGTCAGAAATAACTTTGTGTGGACTGAGAAATGATACTTCATCTTAGTAATAACAACACTGGACATTAGGTTAGGTAGCGAATCGATCTCAAACCAGTTTGAATAAGAGTCTACCAACACAAAGTAATGCTGACTGTTCCACTCAAATATGTCAGTGGCTACTGTTGACAAAGGGAGTTCAGGAATATGGCTTAGCTGAAGTGGCTCTTCTTGCAACTGCAGCTTAGTATTGTTACATACTGAACAAGAAAAAAACACTTTATCAATGTCTATCAATAGAAGGCCAAAATACCAGTCCTCTTGCCCTTCTTTTGGTAGATTCAGAACCTGGGTGGCCACAATGCAAAATCTGAATGTATTCATGTTGTAAGGAAGTAGGAACAATAACTTTGGGACCTTTGAAAATGATACCATCTTCCATCAGTATCTCATCTCTGTATGGAAAATAAGGTTGCACTTCTGGCGGAACACAGGATTGCTTAGATGGCCATCTAGCATTGATGAAATGGTTGAGGTTTTGCAAAATTGGATAAGTCTTTGTATGATCTCTCAGCTCATTGAGTCTCATGGTAGAAAAATTACACACTTCCATGACATCAGAGTCAAAATTCTCTATATCAAGCTGTTCCATGGTATTTCTGGTGATCTGGATATCAGCCAGATAAAGAAGTTTGCCTTTTGTATAGACCATTTTGAAATTATACTTTTGCAATCTGAGCATCATTCTTTGTAGTCTCACTGGAGCTGAATGCATAGGCTTCTTTAAAATAGTGACTAGAGGTTGATGATCAGTTTCGATTTGGATAACTCGGCCATAAATATAACCATGGAACTTCGAACATGAGAACACAATTTCCAAAAGTTCCTTCTCAATTTGAGCATACTGCATCTCAGTCTGGGTAAGAGTTCTAGATGCATAGGTAACATGTCTGCCCTCTTGAAGAATAACTGTACCAAGACCAAACTTTGAAGCATCATGGGAAAGAACTACTGGTTTGTGGACATCATAGTATCTTAATGTAGGAGGGTTGGCAATCTACTGTTTGTGGTTATCAAATGCTCTCTAGTATTGTTCTAACTTCTAACCATAACTAGGCAACATTTTTGCATGTCAGCTCTCTTAAAGGTGCTGATAACTCACTAAAGTCGGGGATAAATTTCCCCAAATAATTAACCATACCAAGGAGGAATGAAGGTCAGCAGAACTAAGACAGAATATATGTGTGTGAATGAGAGGGAGGATAGAGGAATGGTGAGGATGCAAGGAGAAGAGGTGGTGAAGGTAGATGAGTTTAAATACTTGGGGTCAATAGTTCAGAGTAATGGTGAATGTGGAAGAGAGGTGAAGAAGAGAGTACAGGCAGGATGGAGTGGGTGGAAAAGAGTGCCAGGAGTGATTTGTGACAGACGAGTACCTGTAAGAGTGAAAGGGAAGGTCTACAAGAGGGTAGTGAGACCAGCTATGTTATATGGGTTGGAGACAGTGGCATTGACAAAAAGGCAGGAGTTTGAGCTGGATGTGGCAGAATTAAAGATGTTAAGATTTGCACTGGGTGTGACAAGGATGGACAGGATTAGGAATAAGTATATTAGGGGTCAGCAAAGGTTGGAAGGTTTGGAGACAAAGCCAGAGAGGCATGATTACTTTGGTTTGGACATGAGCTGAGGAGGGACACTGAGTATATTGGGAAAAAGATGCTAAGGATGAAGCTACCAGGTAACAGGAAAAGAGGAAGGCCTAATATAAGGTTTATGGATGTGGTGAGAGAGGACATGCAGGTGGTTGGTGTGACAGAGCAAGATGCAGAGGACAGGAAGAAATAGAAACAGGTGATCTGCTGTGGTGACCCCTAGCGGGAACAGCCGAAAGAAGATGATGACGATGATGACCAAGGAAACACTGTAAAGCTTGGACATTGTCTGGAGCTGGCATCTCAAGAATGGCTGCTTGTTTAGAAGGGTCTGCTTGTAAGCCTGTACTGGTAAATAAATTACCTACATATGTAACTTCTGGTAGTCTGAATGTACATTTCAGAGGATTAAGCTTCAAGTTCACTGAGGTTTCTGCCATGCTCTGCTTCACCATTGCCTCCAACTAGTAAATCATCAACTATTATTGCACACAGACAGCCTGAAAAAATTTTCTCCATTGCACACTGAAAGACTTCACTGGCAGAATTTATTCCAAAAGGCATCCTGAGGAATCTGTATCTGCCAAATGGGGTACTGAATGTATTCAGCAGTGAAGATTTTCAATCAAGCATTACTTGCTAAAATTAACTCTAAGAAAAAAAACAGTGGCATTTGGCATGATGGTGGCTATCTCCTCTACTGTACACATAGGATGATGAGGTCTTCTTAATGCCTTGTTCAAGTCTCTTTGATCAATGCATATTTTGGATTTCATCTTAGTTTTTCTTATGAGCAGCTACCATGGAAGACACCCACTCAGTTGATTCTGTGACTGGACAAATCACACCTTGCTGCATCATTTTGTCTAACTGGCCTTTGACTTTGTCATGCATATCTATTGGAGCTCTCCTTGCTGGTCTGACCACTGGACTTAGCTCTGAGTTTACTTTCATGGAGTACACAACTGGAAATTTGCCTTGCTTGTTGTCGAAAACATCAGCATACTCTGAGAAAATAGTGTCACTGATGCTGGAACTGGGACATGGTTTTACATGATGTACTTCTTTGGTAAAAGAAAGCAGTTTCATTCTTAAACAGTCTCTGAGACCTAATAATGACTGCACAGGTCTTCTGACTACATAAAATTGCAAGCTGTACCTGTTCCCATCCAAACAGCATGAAAGCACTACTGAGCCTTCAGTTTGAATTTCTTCATCTCCATAAGCAGCAAGCTTCACACAATTAGCCAAATTAAGTTGCTCACCAGCACCAGCTCATTCTAGCAAATGTTTCTGCTAACATTACATTACACTTTGAAATAGTGTCCACTTTGAGCTCTGTGGGCTTACCATTAATCAGGACAATACAAAATACTTCATTCTTTGCCAACAAATCTACTGCATTAACCTTTTCACTGACCACTGATACACCATCTACATAAAAAGTAGGGTTGCAGCTTTCTACATGATCAACTTGCTTTTTTGAGTGACCTTTCTCAATAACCGAATAAAGCTTTCTTGATTTAACGAACTTTTGAAAGTGGTTCCATTTTTTACACTTGTGGTATGGTTGACCAAATGCTAAACATTTCTCTATTTCAGACTCATGGTTGGCTCCACAATTACAACAGTTATCAATAAGACTTGACTTGGGTTTTGCTGACTCAACCTTATACTGCACTGAGCATGTCCTTTTACTGAGCTACTCTTGGAACTTGCTAGAAAGTTACGGCTTCTCCCAGGGAATCCCACAGAGGTTGCAGCTGCCATGTGATTAGGCCTGTTTCTGACTGCCATGTGCTGCGTGATGTGTACGCTTGTTCTAGAGGCTGTTGAAACCATGCTCTTATCACTTGCAAGCATACCTGTGTGCCTTTCTGTGAGCTTATGGAGTTGACAAATCTCTATAGCTTTGCTTAATGTTAAATCACTGTCACGAAGCAAAATCTTTCTTACTGCAGCATTATTAACACCACACACAAACCTGTTCTTTATTGACTCAGCTTTCAAATCACCAAATCTGCATGTTTTAGCTTTATTTCTCAAGTCAGTGATATACACTGCAAAAGTCTCACCTAGCTTTTGATCTCTTGTATAAAATAAGTGCCTCTCTAATGGCACATTTGTCTGGGGGTTGCACATTTCTCTAAATTTATGTTTTAAGCACTCCTCAGGGTCCTCTCTTGATTCATCTGGTACAATAATATGGCGATTTTCCCCCTCCGCTGCATATACTTCTGGTGCACACACAAATGAACACTCTCTATGAGTAGCTTCTGACCCAGCTAAATTAAGCAAAATGAATGCCCTTGTACATGCAAGTTTGTCAGAAAAAGCTGCTTGTCTGAAAATATTGTGTTCCTGCTCAAATACTCTCCAATTCTCTGTTATATTATGTTCAAACACAAGTGGACTAGGTCTGCAAAATGCCTCTGCCATAGCAACACACAGTAGTGAAGGTGCTTCAAATTCTGTACATGCCACAATTTTATGCCAGAACTTGTAGTTATGACCAACAGCACAACAGACTATTTGAAAGAACTGCACTTTACAAATAAGTCTCCATAGCACAAGAACACTTTAAAATCACTGTAATTTGTGAAAGCACTCCTTACCAGTGTAAGAAGTACTTTGAAATGATTGTACTTTGCAAATAAACTGTACACAGCACAAGAATCTCAGAGTAATAAACACTCCAAAATAAATGCACTTTGCAAATAAACTGTACACAGCATAGAAACTCTTCAAAATGGCTGTACTCTGCGAAATAACTCTGTGCAGTGTAAGAAACACTCTGAAATGGTGGCATTCTGTGAATAAATGTACACAGCACAAGAAACTTTTCAAAGTGGCTGTATTTTGACTACACTTTGTAACATGACAGTACTTTGCAAACAGCAAACTCTGAAATAATTTCACCGTAATAAAGCACACATGCTGCAAACACTTTGCACACTCTGAGATACTTCGAACAACTCTAGTTATGCTTTGAATGGCTTCAGCCAATGCAAACTAGTAGTTTATGCCCAAACAAGGTCTTTTTCTGAAAATCATGCAGTCACCCTGCTTTTTAAGCTTACTTTGCCCTTTTATTGAACTCGTTATGCCCATTCAATCTCTTATCATGCTTGTTATACTTTTCTTGTGCTCGTTTTACTTTAAACATGCTCGTTATGCAAATCAAAGCTAATTCTGAGCCCCATATGAATATCTCTGCTAGTTTTATCAAATATCGTGGCTTTGAACATTTCATTTAATTAATAATGTGTTTTGTGCCTTTCATTTGATTAATAATGCATTTTGTGCTACACGTTTAATTAATAATGCATTTTGTGCCATATGAATGCTCCATTTAATTTTCTTTGCAAAATAAATCATTTGTGCAAGCTCTGGTTACCTTAAGTTCATTTCTGGCCCTTTTCGATCATTTGAGCTCTGTTTCTCTTAACCAGCTCAATCTGCATTCACCTTTATCTCTCAACCTCATGGCTTGAAGAAGTTGCTTTCTTAATCCTGATTCTGACACCATGTTGCTCGTCTGGTCAGAATAAAACAGATGAATGGTTGTAGGTTCAGTTCAAGTAGCTTTATTATAAACAAATGCATCAGGAATGAGGCTTTGTAACTTAAACTTAAATAAACTTACAAACAGACTGACTACTACACTCATACATGTTAACACTCTGGCTGTTCTCTCAAAATGGCACTGCTGCCTGCACATGCTCACTATATATGCACGTGCCTACATCTGGAAATGCTTCTTAAAGGTACATACACACGTTCTGCTCTACACGTATTAGCACTAGAGGCAATATAAATACAGTCCATGAATGGGTAAGTTTACTCTAAACACTACACTGAATGGGAAATTCCAAGTATCACACAGGAATTTTGGCTCAGCATAAAATGGCCCACAAGGGTCGTTAGCCTTGTATTAACCTATAAACTTATGAACCTATAGATGGGGGGGTAGAAAAGCTGGAGAAAAAGGAGGAAAACAGATGCAGAAAAAAGAATAGAGATAACTGAGATATGGTAATATTTAGTCATAGTTAGAAGTTTGTAGACATTGACTCTTGAGATGAATTTATGGGATCCTATTCATTCATTTAACTGAAGTTTGAATGTTGCCAGGGCTTTACACTGTCTAACGTAGGGAAAACTTCATAGGTAAGGAAGGTGCTGGGTGATGAATTTATCCATCAATTAAAGCCTAGCTGATATTCTGGCATAGAACTAGGTCTTATTAACTGATGAGTTTTTTTTCTTCTCAAGGAAAATGATGTGACAGAGATCAAGGTTTGGTATAGCTTGAAAGGCAAGGCAAAGCTCCCCTTGCAAGAGTCTACTAGCCACAGAAAATAGGGACAGGAATCTTGCCTATCCAAATGAGACCAGGTCTTTAAAGCTTGGATTTTTTTTAAATTTATAAAATGCTGAGGCCTATTTCACAAAGTGAAATTAATTAAAAGATTAATAGAATCTTAGCACCCTGAATGAGCTGCTTGGTCAACGTAATATTATAACTTTCAATGGTGTTCACTAACTTATGCATTAAACCTGTATATTAATTTACAGAGAAATCATATATAAACACTGTCAACAATTACATAATATTACATAAATGCATTTTTATGTAAAGAAAGCAGGTGTTCCACAGCAGTTTCTGATCCTGTTACACTATTTTGTCTGTGTAGCACTACAGCATCATCACTGCCCTCCACAGATGTTATCTCTTCTTCTGTAAGCCTACTTTTTCCCTTCCCCACTTGTGCTTTATTTCTCTTGCATGGTGCTGTAGCTCCATGGGATCCAACTGCTGCCTGTTACTCCTTTCAGGGCCGTCCTTATGTAAAGGCCAACTAGGCAGTCACCCAGGACTCTCTAGTTGTAGAGGCGTTCTTTCCCTACTTACTTATTTTTTAGACCGAGGCTTCTTTACTCTAAAAAAGAAAGAAAGAAATAAAGCATTCCTGCTGAAAGAAACTGCTCCCATGGTGCAACAGGCTGTCCAGGAGGATAGTGCTCAAGTTGACTTAATTTTCAAGTCACATCACGTTAAATTTAAATGTTGCAAATTCATGGAACAGAGACTACAGTGTCCAAATGTAGACATGAAGCCACCTGAGGGAGTTTTTTATTAATAACAAGAAGTATGACTCTCCCTTGCCTGGCTTCACTGACTGACTGCAATGGTAAGCAATTTACCAGAACAAAAGTTACAAGTGACAGAGATCAAAACTTTGAAACAAAATCAGGGACACTCTGCAGAATTTTGGTTGGAGATGAGATGAATGGCACTGTAAGATAAGTGTTATTATTATTTTTACAATAATGCTGGAAGTGATCAACCAGATATTTTTGGCAATATTTCTCTGGCTTTGAGATTTGTGTGGAGCAACTTAGATTTGAATACTTTAATGTGCGGCAACTTGTTTCTTTTGATTGTGGAAGTGAAATAATATTACATAGCCATCAGACATGGTGGCTATAACTTCTGGGTGGGGTTTGGGGTTGGCTGGATTAAAGTAACTGACCCTCTTTTATTTGCTAAGTTTAAATAATCATTATCTGGCATTGCAGGAGTAGTGTGAATACCTATATCTGCAGAACTTCTGGGGGCTAGTGGTCCTCACACACCAAGGGCTGAATAAGTGTCTGTAAATGTGGATTTCGATATGAGCTCAGTAATCTCCTCTATTCTGAACCCCAACAGGGTAAAACCAGCCCTGTTCATAGGTGTAAGCATAAGTATGCTTGACATGAGGAGGGCTGGAGATATTGTCATTATTTATTTAACAGTCCTCCCAGATTTCTGAGGTCACTATATCTTCTATTGGGCTGGTGACAATATGATCATTATTTCTTTACATTTCCTCACAAATACCAGAGGGGTACACGTAAAGTCACTGTAGCTTGTACCGGAGCACTGTACTCTAGAAACAACAAGTTGGATACATTACTGTGATTATTTTTTTTCCACATAATCAAGCATCTGATGCATATAGAGGTAGCTATCTTTTGGGAAGAATAAGAATGCTGTTTATAAATGTCTGACAGCAAATATGTTATATTCTGGTTTTTTTCAGTTTTATTCCAGTCAGACATAAGAAGGTTACACAGAATTTGGCTATCTTTTGGGGTAAGGGGTGAGGAGACATGCTGTATATGAATATGACAGCAGCAGCTTGAAATATATGGGTGTAGGCATTTTATGTCATGATTTTAATTCCAATTTAACACCATAGGGGGGTACATAGAAAGTGACTACCTATTTTTCTGGGGGGGTGAGGTAGGGGTGCAGGTACTATCCCCAGATGTGGCATATATATCCTCATAAGTATTTTTTGTATAAGTTTATTGTGAACTGGTGTTTGGCCATCTTTGAGCATTAAAACTTGGATACAAGTTATTTCTTCCATGAAATAAAAAAGTCAGATTGAATTTCTTTTCCTTCCACAAGACTTTTTTCAGGCCATCATTGTATCAAAAGGCTGGAAAAAAGTTTTAAAATGCACCTCAAGGTATGTATAGCCCCATTGATTTTTTTCTGCACTTGTTATTGATTAACTAATTGTTAGTTATTTATAATAAAGTACTGGAATGATCTTGCACCAGTTTGATTATTCTTCCTTCTTTTGTTCTGAGTCTTACATGCTGGATTTCATCTGCCATTCTTTATAATTGTAGGTACAGACATTTCTCAGTATGTGCCAGGGAGGATACCCCTTATTTTTATCATCCCTCCACACTGCATGCTCTATCAAATGCAAGGTCCAGCTAAGCTGAGTTTCCAAGGAGCTCAGAATATATTCTTCTATGTCGGCTTCTATATTTTTTTCTCTGACTCCTATCATTCCTCTTTCCTCTGTTTCTAGTCATTTAGCTTTCCTTTCCTCTTTTCATATTCAGTTTACAAGATGAGAGTTTTTTGCATACATTCTGCTAGATGCTCCTCAGTGGCCATCTGCCTGCTTCTGTTTTCTGCTGCAATATCTTTCTGTATTGTTACGGGTGATTGCTGCCCTGCTACTCTTTCCTGATAGCATTTCTAGCATTCTACTTTTTTTTTATTTGACACTTTCAGGATTCTGCTGGCCTAGGTTGCTGCCCATTTTATTCTTTGCTCAGCCTTCCCATTTTATTTTGTTTCTTTTAGGGTTTTAGGGCAATTTTCTTTGTTTCTGTCAGAGACTTCCTCAGAGTTCCTTTATCAGGCAGTCATGTTGGTGAAGCTCCTTTTAGTGCTCTATTCCTGACAGCTTTAATCCTCTTTCAGATAAAATAGAAAGAAACATTTTCATGAAGTGGTTCCCCTATGGGGGACTGTTCCTTTTGGCCGAGCCTCAGTACAATGAGGAACCACTTAGAAACGGGAGGAAAAACAAGCCACTGCAGTTACACAGAACGATTCTGAAAACTTCGGGCCATAAAAAAGCCATGGTTAATGGCCATCCTTCTAGTTTATAAGGCACCTGAAGATACATTATAAAATACTACCCTGGAGCTGAACTCCCAGAGTCTAGTTTATAGAAAGCTGGACAGATTTTTCCTTATTGAGGAGAAATATAAATCTTTGTCTAACAGCCGAGCAGATAACTCTGATGTTATTCAGCTTGATTTTGCAGGGGGTTACAAGTTAGCTCCAGCACTGAACATGCTCACAAATGATAGGGAGAGCAGAATTCTAAAACTTTACTGGAGAAAGTTTTTCACATCATCTGGACTGGACATCAGCTCATTTATTTCAGCTTTTGTGTTTCAGCTGCACCATGAATTTTTTGGGTAATTATGTCAAACATAGTTAATGAGACACTGAAGCAGGGGCTGCACAGGCTACGCCAAACTAATATCAGATTTGGTAAGTAGCCAATCAGTTGTGGTATGAAGCAACAGATACCAGTGCCAGGACAGCAATGTCAGCTACAGTGATAAGGAAATGGTTCTGGCTCAGCATTACAGCATTACCCAACACAACTAAAGAGCAGCTTTTAAATGCACACCTGGAAAAGGATCTACTGTTTGTGCTTCCTTCACTGGACATATTTAAAAGACTGGAAAAGAAAGAAAAAAATATGCAAATGGTCTAGCAGATACTTTAACATCTAATTTTAAAAATATTACAAACTACCTTATTAAAATGTGCCCCTTTTGGAAAACATCTAGGATTCAATAGTTTAAAGAAAGGAAGGCCTTTAAAAAAATACAGTGTGCGGGGGTAGAGGTCAGGAATGACTACAGGGCTGAGAAAGGGAAAACTGCTCTCCCTTTAGACAAGAAGTCCCTCTCAATACTGACTATAGCATTGTGTTCTCTTTGCTCCCCTCATTCTGTTCCTACCTCTAGAACAATGTGTAAGAGATGTGAATTCTTCTGGATACAGAGTAGAGTTCAAAGCCTTTCTTTCCTTTATAAGAATGTCTTGCTTTCTCCCATGCCATTTATCAGTAGCACTACCTATACTAAAGCAATTGCTGGAAGTTGGAGCCACAGAAAAAAAAAATACCATTATTAGAACAAGCACCTCCTAATAGTCAAGAACGATAACCCTTGGATGGCCACTCTAAAGCTCTTCAACTTAAACTAATTCTTGAGAGTAAAGGAAATGAAAATGGTAGCCTTGCAGGCTCTTCTCCTCTTAAAATATGTTCTTTTAGAGGTTTTGGAAATGAAAGATACCCATCGCCACATTTGCATCACAAGAAACACAGGCAGCTCCTCAGATATGGAACACGGACGACAGCCCTTTAAGTTTCCTTCAGATCATCTGGGCTTTCCATCGCTCATACAATTTTGAACAATTGCTTAGTCTGAATAATTTCCCATCTCAGGATGAGGGTAATGCACATGTATCCCTGTCTGAACAACTGTCTCCCACAGGCCAAACCCAGATAGAGTTCTGCAAATCACTAGAATATATTAACAGACACCTGACTGTTTTGGGGATCTCCCTCAATATTCTGATGTACAAACTAACCTCCACTTCCACAAAGATCTTTTTGATGACATTACTGGATAAAACAATCTGGCAGATTGTCTATTATACACTCTTTCTTTGCTTAAATGTCACAGAAAATGCACATGATAGCAAGATCCTTCCTGAAGGCACAGGGCGATATGTCTGTTCAAAATCCTCATGGTGCATCTGGCCAGACAGCAGATTAGAAAATTCAGCAGAATGTATGTAACCAACATCTTCACTCCTTGGAAAGAATTTTACCACAGTTCCCCTCTACCTCAAGGAAGTTCAGATGTGGGTGCATCAAATGCAGGCAAACTTGGGGATGCCATTTGTGGTTTTGCAGGGTTCTCAGACTTTGACCATGTTGGTTTCACACTTTTCTTGGGGAATTCTTGAAGGGCGTTTGAAACCCAGAAACATGTTTGTCAAACAGGACACAGTCAAGAAAGTGAATGTCAAGAATACGGTAGCACTGATCAGGTCTTGAAATCACACTGGAAAATATGGAGTCCTGAAGGTCATAAAAAGCACTACTATAATGTGACACATCAGCAAATAAGGGAGAATTTGGTTCTATCAAGTATGCTAGGGATCTGGCTTTGAAGAAGGAAAGAAGGGCTTCTGTTAGAAGTCTTCTAGCAAGCCAGCTACTCAGGGTTCACTATTAGACCAGCTTAGTAGGAATGTTTCATATCTTCATGAATAGAAATTGCATACTCGGGCAACTCAGGAACTAACTCAGAGATGGGGAGTCCCAAACATAGGCCTAGTACCTTCTCTCACAAGTCTCAGCTCTGGAAACATTGCTCCTGATGCCCATTCAGGGTGGAAAATTCATTCTGAATCCAGCTGGGTGGGAGACTTTATTCTAATTTCCATCATATCATCTTCATAGGATCATAGGCTCATGGGCGGTTACTAAGCTAATGGCCCTACAGCCATTTTATGCCTAGCCATTCATGCCTCAGTTTTCCCAGTTATTGTTGCCATTGAACTAGAATGGCTTTGGCATATGCCTGTGCCTTAGGGGATCTACAGCCTGTCCTTGCCCATAACGGCCACAGGAGATAAGCCAGTATTGAAGTTGTGCTTTCCCATCTATTGATCCAAACTGCATTTGAATAGGCTTAGGGAAAAACTCTGTTTCACATGAATGAGGAGTCTGTTCTAGAGAAGTTGCAATCTTTGTGACACATACCTGCTCATCCAACATGTTTTGTTTATGTCACAGGCAAGGTTTAGATCCTTAGGTCAGGTAATTCTGCTGCTGTTTGTTTTGCGAATGGGTAGCAATAGATCCATCAGGGCTGGACTGGAGAATACCTTGTACGTTAGGCATAGATCACCCCTCAGTAGTTTGTAGATCAAGTACTGGTGCAGATCTTTGAGGTGGTCCACATACGGCATATTATTTACATCCTGTATTCTTTTGTGAGAAACCTCTATGGCCACTCCAGCTGTTGCAAATGCCTTATCAGGTACATGCTGAAGGGTTCATTGTACTTGACTATTGGTCTAATGAGAGGTCTGAATAATGGGATTATGATCTCCTTAGGTCTGGATGCCATGCCCTTACTTATGAGTTGCACTATGTAGAAGGATTTTCTCACTACAATGGACACATGGTGATCAAGGTTAGGGTTACTGTAAACCTGAATTCTCAAGTCCTTTACCACTGGGTCTGCTCTTAGGGAAGTGTTATCAATATTGCAATTTGCAGGGGTGGTTGTCTTCCCAAAGGGTATGAATATGCATTTTTTTGCACTGAGTTTTAAGCCATGGTTCTGGCGTCAGTTATGTGCCAGTGTCAGACCTTCATTGAGGATATCTACATCTCTGAAGGATTCAGTAATTGCACCCAGTTTGCAGTTATCAGCAAATTTGGTCAGCCAAAGGCCCACTACATTTGCCTTGACTCCAGGGAAGTACATTCCAAACAGAAGAGGTCCCGGAAATAAACTCTGTGGGACACCACTGGTAACAGGCCTTTTGGTGGAGGTGGACTCTCCTCCCCCCAAACTTTATGTGTCTTGTCTGTGTGTCACCTGGCTTTTCATTGGGTGACATAGGGATTTATGCCTAAATCTGTGAAATTGTCCATAATGCCCAAGTGAGGTATTCTGTCAAATGCCTTTGTCAGGTCAAGGTAGGTAGAACATACTATTTTGCCCTTGCCTGTGGCTTTAGTGACCTTCTTGAAGAAATCCACCAAGTTTAGTAGGCTTGACCTGCCCTTGATGAAACCAAAATGGTATGGGTCTAATGTTTGAAGATTTCCTACGTCTTTGTTTATCAAGTCCACAATAACTCTTTCCATCACCATTCATATAAGACTAGTCAGTCTTAAGGGTCTGTAGTTCCCTGGATGTGTTGACCTTTGTGTATAGGGATGACTGCTGTAGTCCTCTATTCCCTAGGGATGAAGCCTTTCTGGAGCTGTGGTTGAATAGAGATTCTAATGGGCCTGACAGTTCATGTTTCAATCTATTTAGTCGGCATCCTGGGATATTATCAGGACCCATTGATTCAGTGTTTTCAGCTCTGGAGAGTGCACAGAGGACCTGTGGTTTAGAGAATGTTGGTGGAGAAATGGCAGAGGACATTTCCTGAGAGAAAACTGGGGTTAATGATGGCAGTGAAATTGAAGCTAAGTTTATCTGCTAGCAAATTTGCTATATCCCCTGGTTCGGTACAGGAAGCTCTATTTACTTATAGTTCAGCACACTGTTGGGTGTTCCCTTTAAAGTTGTGTAGATAACTGAAAAATGCCTTATGGTTATTATTATCCTCAAAGTTGGCTTTGGTGGACTTCCCTGAGTTGCTTGTTGACACTGTTGAGGGAGGTTTTTGTCTTTTGGGCATAGCCCTTCCTTTGAGTTTTGGAAAGGATTTTCTTTCTTTTGTTGTACAGCCTGTTTGTACTGGGTATCCATTAAGGGAGCTAGTTTTTGGTGTTTTCCTAAGTTTATTTTCGGTTTGGTACTGCTGTTTCTATGCAGTCATTTACATGCACGTATAGGGTTTCTGTAAACACCTCCGCATAGTCCACTGTGTTCTCTGAGTTTGGGAGGGTTTGAAATTTAGCTACGCCTTCATTTAATAGGAGGACGTTAGCCTTGGAAAAGTTATTAAAGGTTCTGGGGTTTGCTGGGAGTTCAGCCTTTATCTTTATTTCAGGAGTTACAGCTTTGTGATCTGATATGACCAGTGAAGACATTACATAATGGAGGGTGCAATGTTCCCTCATATTTGTGAGTACCAGATACAGGATATTTGTATCCCAGTAGGTGTGCAGCCAAGCTGTTCCAGGAAAGTTGTATTGACAAAATCCAGGAATTGTTGAGCCTGCAGGTTAGTAGTTGTGTATGTATCCTAAGTTTATGGCGGGATAGTTGAAATCACCCATGAATATGGTGTTGGACTGAATTGTGAGTGACTCCAGTACATTCAAGTATATTGTATGGTTATCTTGGATCATAGACAGGGCCTATAGCTAACAAGAATATGGTACTAAAATTTACCTAAGGTTATTTAGACAAGGAGTAGTTCAAGCATGTCGTATTGTTTGACCAATCTTGAGGTGTGCTTACTTTTTATGTAGATTGATACAACTCCACTTCTTGTCCCTTCTTCTGCAGTAGCTGGTCTGAATATGTGGAAGGCATTATAGCCTTGTACTGCAGGGGTCCCTTCCATGGCTTTAAACCTGCACAGATGTCAACACACTTCAGGATGAGGAGCACTTCCAGTGAGTGGAGTTTCTTGTTGAGACTCCTAGCACTGAGCAGTAATACCTTTAGTTTATCTTATGGAGTAGTTCAAGCATGTCATATTGTTTGACCAATCTTGAGGTGTGCTTACTTTTTATATAGATTGATACAACTCCACTTCTTGTCCCTTCTTGTGCAGTAGCTGGTCTGAATATGTGGAAGGCATTATAGCCTTGTACTGCCGTGGTCCCTTCCATGCCTTTAAACCTGCACAGATGTCAACACACTTTAGGGTGAGGTCACTTCCAGTGAGTGGAGTTTCTTGTTGAGACTCCTAGCACTGAGCAGTAATACCTTTAGTTTATCTTGTGTAAAATTTACTAGGTTGGAAGTTTTATTAGACTGGCATTTCTAAAAAAGGAACTGTAGGGGTGGATAACATTTTGGTCAATATTGAAAAGCCTAGTGGGGACAGGTGCAGAAGATCCCTAGCAAAGCAGCATGGTCTGTTGATCATGTCCCAAGCTGACAAATATTGAACTCCCTTACACTGACACCAGTACCCAAGCCAATTGTTAAAGTCAATCATCTTCTGTTTACACTGAGCTATCATTCTTGGGAAAGTAGAATGTTGCTCAGTGCTAGGTTTATCCCTGCCTGGGCACATAATCTGAAAGCTCCATCATATATTTCTTTATATAGTCAATGGAGGTATGTCTCTGGTTATTAACACCCACATGGAGTAGGACAGAGTCATACTGGTACTTGTGTTTCAGTATCCTGAGTGAATGTATGATCTGCCAGATCCTTGCCCCAATAGGCAACTGACTGTGACTGCCTCCTTGCTCAGCCTGGTGAGAGGGGGCATCAGTGTGTCTTACAATAAAGTCTCCAATTATCAATATATTGGGTTGTGTGGCAGTTTGCCTTTAGGGTTTAGAGGTTGAGACATTGTGATATGTGGCTTTATGTATCCTGATGACTGTGGCCCTTGTAGAGTGTTTGGGAGGTTGCTGAGGACAGTGTATGGGAGGCCCTTGAGGTTTGGGTAGATTGCATTTAAGAGCCTCAGGGCATGCAAGTTTATGTGTCTGATCCACAGTAAGTGTAGTATGTGTGTTACTGGCAACCTGGTTGGTGATAACAGTGTCTGCATGTGACAGTTTTGCCACCAAATACATAGTGTAATTACATCTCTGACACACTGTGTCAATATGCGTTAGAATAAGGTGGTTATTGTTACATTGTCTCAAGATGCCCATTTCCACCAAGCTGGCAAGAGTGACAGTAGGAAACAGCATATCCATGTCTGTGGATCCTCTTTTTTGTGATCTGAGGGGTGGTACAATCAGGACTTAAAGTTGGTGGGCTGGAAGAAGAGGTCAGGATTGATCTAAAACAACACTTTTGGGGTAATGGTGCGCAGTGGGCAAGCTAGCTGCTTTACACTCAGCTAGATACTTGAGAATATAACAAAGGAAGTTTTATATGGAAAATTGCAAATCTTGTTGCCTGCTTCTATCCAGGGCACTGCAAACCACTACTGCACAGCTCAGCATATATTATAAGAGATGATTTAGAGAGGAATCCAATCAGTAAACAGTAAAAATTCAGTATAAGTATATTTGTATACATATGTATATATAGATATATCTGGTTCAGATACTGCAACAATTCACAATTCTGTCACTATTGTGAATGATACTACAACACTATACTAAGGTCCCCAGACCAAGTAAAAAGCAATCAGAAAAAAAATGGAGTAGAAATGTAATATATGAGGCTCAGATCCTGCAACAATTCATAATTCTCTCATTACTCTGAGTTATACTACAAGACTAAAGACCCAGACCAATTCATCTGCCCACAGTGCTGCTGAAAGTAACAGAGTAAAAGTCAGGGCTCATACTGATATCCCTTTCTGACAAGGCAATCCGGGTTCTACCTGATAGTGTAGATGGCCAAGGATGAGCCCATGTAACTGTCAGCACCTTGTGTGGTACTATGCCAACAAGGGAGAACTTTAGTTCACCCAAACTTAAGAAGCTTTGGTCTAAACCCTGGAAGGTATAGCATCCTGATCTCACTCTTGGATAGCTACCCCAGCAAAATGTCAGGTATTCTGAAGAAGACTAGTTGGCCCACCACCAGGAAACCCTATCTAGCAGAATGGTGTTCAAACATTGGCATAGTACCTACAGCTGTCTCAGTTTCAGAAGTCCTGCAATTTTTGATATAGCTTCTTCACAATGGTATGTATTAGGCCTCAAATAAAAGTCCTCCAACTGACCATTGCAGGTATCTGTCTGGGTACCATCTTTTTGCATCTCTTTGACAGCTGTTTCAGCTGGAAAACTTGTATATCCTTAAATAGCAATTTGCATATACCCCATGCACCTGTTTCCAAGGAGGAGTAAGATATTAAACGCAGTAAAGCTATGTGGTTTAAATATTTCTATGTCCTTAATGAGTAATCAGCATATTTCCCATGGGTCTCTATCAAAGGAGGTTTAAGATATTGTACACATTGAAGTCTCTAGTTTGCCAGGGTCATTTTGATGTTATTTATTTGAATTTTGTTACACAGACACTAATGCTGTTTCCCTTTGATCCAGTCAGCAAATCAGCACTGAAGTACTTATTATGGAAAACCATATTCTTGATAGCATTACATCATCAAGAAAAATATCAGATCTACAGGTCCTTATATACAGTAAGCCTTACACTGTTTTACATAAGGTCAGGATGACACTTTAAGAAACAACCTGCCTTTAAAGGAAAACTCCACCTTCTCTTACAGTTTAACTCAATACTTAAGTTGCGTTTCTCCCTACAATATAATTCCAAAGATAAAAATACGTATATGTCCAAATAAAGCAAAGTCTTGGCATCATGGTGGAGGTAAAAAAATCCAACTATTTAAAAAACAACTGTTTAATAAAACACAATAAAGTAATGCAGTTCAAAAACCAGGATAAATCTTGATAAACAGGACAAGCGCTTTCAGCCATCTAAGCCTTCTTTAGATCCTGCCATTTCCTGTAATCCAAGGATATTTAAACTGGTAAGCATAACTGAAAACAAAGCTATCTAGGTAATTTCCTGCCTTTCAACGCAGGTTTTAAAGGAACCATACCCTTAAGTCCTGGTTTCTTATCAGCCTGTAAGTTGTCTATCCAGCACATCTCTTAAGTATTTTGTGTGATTTTGTATGTCTCCACCTCTTAAATTTTCTTCCACTAATTGCAAAACCATAAATAGAAATTCATGTGTAGGATAACTTACCTGTTTAAATATCTTTGGATTACAGGAAATGGTAGGATCTGAAGAAGGCTTAGATAGCTGAAAGTGCTTGTCCTGTTTGTTTTAGCAAGATTTATCCTGGTTTTGAACTTTATCATTTTATTGCGTTTTATTAAATAGTTTTTTTTTAAACACTTGGATATTTTACCTCCACTGTGGTGGCAAGACTTTGCTTTACTTGGACATATGCATATTTTTAGTTTTCATAAGGCTTGCCTTCAAAGCTTTCAGTGTGTTTATTTGAGTATACAATATAATTCCAGTATTGTGTAGGTACCAGAAACCTGCTAGTACTTTATAAAACTTTCATTTCCTTGCCTTGGAATTAAAGGAAGGGAAAGCCAACCCACTTTTTTTAAGCTTAACTTCTCACTTAATTTGCAGAGGAATTTGTCAATACGTGCATGATATGCCACAGACACAGAGAAATCTGTAGTTTACCCTGTCAGGGACTGCTATATAGGTAATTAGTCCTACTGATGTCAGGAACCCAGTGGGTGCTGTAAAAAAGACAGGGTGTGTGAAACTGTTTTCCACTGTCTTTACTGCAGAGATGAAAAGAACTTAACACTGATTCGCAGCTGCTTACAATGTAGCCATGTCTTTCATAGCAAAACAGTACAATTAGATCTGACAATGGTGCAAAGGTTGTTGTCACCCCTTTTGACAAATTTACAAAAGCAGCATCACAGTATTGAAATCTTCTTCTTCTTCTAGCTTTTTCCGGTTAGGGGTCGTCACAGCAGATCACCTGTCCGCTCATGATTGGCAGTGGAGTTTTACGGTGTCGAGTTGCCAGCCCGGTGCCCAACCTTCCACTGACGGCACACACATGCACACACTCACACCTAGGGCCAATTTAGCATGTCCAATCCACCTACAGCATGTCTTTGGGATGTGGGAGGAAGCTGGAGTACCCAGAAGAAACCCCTGCGACCACAGGGAGAACATGCAGACTCCACACAGAAGGCACCCCAGCTGAGGATTGAACCGTTGAACCTCTTGCTGTGAGGCAGCAACACTAACCGCTGCTCCACTGTGGCCACCCCATCTGATTAGTTTTAAACATTAAATGTTTGTTGTTTATACTACTTTATATCTTAATATGACTTAAATATAGTATCAAAGATGTCTGTGACATTTAGAGAAAAATTAGAAAATGTTTCCTGTGAAGTATCAACACCTTTACCATTTTCATACCCTCCCACTACAATAGGACAACACTGCACAAATCAGGACTTCTCTGCAGGAAGAGAAACAGATGGCAACCCTATCGGTTAGGTGCACTGATAGTGTTTATAAGAAGATCTTTTATGCTTTCTTGTGACATCATTCCGGAGGAGGATGCATATCTGGTGCACAGATCCTTGGGAACAGACATCTTCCACTGGCTTTGAGTCAGTCTTTAGAAAAGTGGAGTGCATGAGCATTTTCCACTCAATAAAGGAAATATAACAACTGACGGCAACCATAATATACACCTGAATTTACTTTAGCTTACATGTGCTATGTACCCTTTCATTAAAACATTATGAAAGAGAAATCTTTAAAATGAATGAATGAAAAAATCTTTCCACTGCTGGCACTCGAGAACAGAGTTACTTCCAAATCCTTTCTATTAACAGCTGTTCCTTATGCATGAAACTTCAAGGATCCCTCAGAGGAGTGACTGTTTTGACACCTAAGGGAAAAGTGTGGGGTAGGGGACAGTCAAGTCATCTTGGACTTCAAAATGATACTTTGAACAAAGGTCTGCAATTTAGCTACGTTTTGATAGCAGCTGTATAACTCCAAAGAATACTGTAAAACAATCTCTGAGACACACACACGAGAGCTAGTCAAAAAATAAAAGAAGCAATCATGTTGCAAAAGGTATATAAAATAACACTGACTGACACTAGTTCCATTATATGTCAATGGTATGGGAATACATCACTACCTCCTTATGTCTAGCATGACTCATATAAAGCAGACATGAACTGGATTATGGGAAAGAGAAAAGCTTGAAGAAAAACAAGACCACATTGATATGTCAAGCCCTATTAGCAGCCAAAAACATTTTAAAATTGTATAAGTGATTTTGAAAGCTCAGAAAACAAAGATAGATTTAAAAATAGATTTTTTTTCATGCTATGGTGGAGTTTTCCTATAATGCATTTAATGCCTATACAGATATCAAAGCAAGCTGTGAATAAAATTATCCAGTTGTCATTTTTTTAACCTAAAGCAAGAGACAAAAGTACCCAATGGAAGCACACAAAAAGTTTAGTTTTTTCAGTGACAGATTTTGAGGCAATGTGATCATAGGTTCATAGGTTCATAGGTTGGTACTAGGCTATCGGCCCTGGGGCCTATAGAAGCCTAAACATAAGAATTCCCTGGCTATTTCTTCCCACACTATTTACTTCTCTGGGCCCCTGTCTAGCGGTCAGCGTAGGGCATCTGCTTTAGGCCTGTGATTCTTTTAGTGTGGTATTTCTGCGGCTTTTCCAGTTGTTGCAGATGTCTTGAGAGGTACATACCAAATGGGGCATTGTACTCTATAATGGGTCTAATGAGGGATGAGTACAGTGGGACAATGACCTCCTTTTTTCTGGATGAAAATCCCTTAGTGATGAGGTGTGCCACACAGAAGGATTTCCTGACTGTTGTGGCGATGTGGTTATTGAAGGTGAGACCACCATCCACCTGTGTCCCTAAGTCTCTTATCACACTTTCGGTGTTTAGTGTACTGCCACCTATGTGGTAATTCATGGGTACATGTTTTTTTTCTCAAAGGGGATAACTATACATTTCTTGGCATTAAGCTTGAGCCCATGGCTCTGGCACCAAGCATCTGTTTCTGTAAAGCCCTTCTGTAGAGTATCAACATCATTTGGGGATTCAATAATGGCTCCCAATTTGCAGTCATCTGCGAACTTTGTTAGCCAGAGTGCCTTAGTGTTGGCCTGTACTTCAGAGAAGTAGATGCCAAACAAGAGAGGTCCCAGGACTGAACCCTGAGATACTCCACTTGTCACTTGTCTGGAGCTGGATTTGGAGTCAGCTACTTTTACAGTGTGGGTTCTGTCAGTAAGCCAGTTGGCAACCCATCGAGTGACATAGGGATTAATGCCCAGCTTAGTAAGTTTATCTATGATTCCAGAGTGGGGGATGGTGTCAAAGGCCTTGGCGAGGTCCAGATAGGCTGTGTGGACTGCCTTACCCTCGTCCACAGCTCTGGAGACTGATTCGAAGATGTCAATCAGGTTCAGGACACAAGATCGGTTTTTCATGAACCCAAATTGGGTGGGGTCCAGTGTTTGAAGGTTGCCAGTGTCTTTGTTTATAAGTTCCATGATAACACGTTCCATGGCCTTGCAGATAAGGCTCGACAGACTGATGGGGTGGTAGTTCCCGGGATCCAAGGTGGATTCCCCCTTGTGGAGTGGGATAAATGTAGCTGTGTGCCACTCAGTGGGCATGAAGCCTGAGGTGAGGGTATGATTAAACATGACACTTAGGTGAGGTGCCAGTTCATTTTGTAATTCATGTAGTACACAGCCCAGAATGTCATCTGGTCCCATGGATGCTGTATTCTTAGCTTTGGAAAGTGCGTTTTTTTACCTGTGTGGCCATTATTACCAGAATTTGGCAATCTTCCAGTATTGAGATGGGCCATTTTGGGGTGAGAGGGGGGTGAATTTGGCACTGAATCGATCTGCCTGGATATTGGCAATATCCTTGGGATCAGTATATTTAATGCCATTCTGTTGTAGCTCAGAGCAGATCTGAGCATTGCCATTTAGATTCTTGACATAGTTATTGAATGCCTTGTGGTTGACTTTGGAATCTTTGGCAATTTTATTTTCGTAACTAGCTTTGGAGGATTTTATGAGGGATCTCAGCTTCTTACTGAGGCTGGTAAGGGAGTTTTTTGCATCCTGGGATTTTCCTCTTTTCTGCAACAGTTTCTTCCTTTTGTTGTAAAGTTTGTTTGTGGCAGGGGACCACCAGATTGGCTTCCTTTTTTTGGAGGAGAGCATCTTGGTTCTATTTGGGATGGCACAATTCATGCATGAGTGGATGTGCTCGTACAGTGCCTTAGTGTAGGACTCATCAGTCGAACTTTCATTTCCCGTCTGCATGGGTGTAATGAAGTTTATAACTTCTGACTTCATAGCATGAAGCTGGCTTTGGAGAAATTTTTTATGGAGGTTTCCTTACTGGGGGGTGGGATGGGATGTGGATGTTAAGGGTGATTAGCTTATGGTCAGTTCTTTGAATCTTTCAAGTCGAAGAAACAAAGACAAACCAGTAACTAAACAAACCTTATCTAAATGGATAAGTAAATGCACTGCATTTTGTTATGATTACCACAGTAAGACCTTGCAAGGGTTGGTCAAAGCTCATTTAGTGGCTACTATGGCTGATGTCTTTAGAAATCTGCCAGCTTAAAGTGAATTAAGGCAACTGTATGGACCACTAGTCACACCTTGTCTAAACAGTAACAGCTGAACATACTATCCCAGAGCAGGGCAGATTTTCTCACAGCCTTCATTTAGAGTGTGTGAATATTTCCACTCTAAATTTGTAATTAGGTTATTTCCAGGTAATACATTGTCCTACTGCTCTTACCAAACCTAATGAATACTACTTACGATCCTTTTGATAAACACAGTACAGTTGTGGTACTCACTATAACATTATAATTAAATAATAAGATCACTGCTGCAGTGTGGTTTCCTTCCCTCCTGTTCCCCAAGATGGGGGACACTTTGCTGCACATTTCCCTAGTGTGTCAGGTTGAATCATGTCCTGATTTTGGAGTGGAGGGTAGCAGGCACACTTGCTGCTGATGTTTTCTATTGGAAAAAAGAAAAGCAGATTGAAAGAACTGTGTCTTTATTACTGAGAACTCTTCTGAGTTCTCAGTATTGGGCAGAGCCCATCTCTGCTCTGCAGATGTCCAAAGTAGTGGAATGTAGACCGGATGGATGGACATTTGTCTGCAGCTGGTGCTTTTTACTGATTTAACATTGGTTTTCAGTTCAGTTACATGAGTTTTAGGACAAACTCAGCCTTTCCACAATAGGCGATAAGTTACTCGTATAGGATACAATGCTTTAATATCCACTTGTGTTTAGAAAGCAGGAACAGACTACACAGTTTATTTTGCATTGGCTAACATGCATTTTATCTAAGTGAGAAAAAAAAAATCTTAATGTGCAAGTTAAATGTTTAGACTTGTGACAGACATACCAGGAATGACAGGCAGTGTGTGTGTGTGTGTGTGTGTGTGTGTGTGAGAGAGAGAGAGAGAGAATGAGAGGGAGAGGGAGAGAGAGAGGGAGAGGGAGAGAGGGTGTGTGTGTGTGTGTGTATCAGCATTTGTATCTGTTAACCTGAAATCTTGATAGCACGGTTTATGGCCTGAAATAAAAGTGAAGATCCCTCCTAAATGTTACATTAGAATTACTGTTAATTTAGAATAGAAAAAAACAGCCACATTAAATAGAGATGTGCTGGAAGAATAGTGAAAAATACAGAAAGAAAACAAAACGTCAAAATGTATTAGTTTGACTGAGGAGCAAAAAAAATTGTGAAATAGATGCTGTAATTAAAAAATATAACAATAACATCCTGATCATACTGCTGCATTATGAAAAAGTGAGGACTGACAACCTGATAAAAGGCTAGCTTTCAAATGTGTGGATGCTTCTGAATTAGGAATGGGGATATGTGTGAATATTGCAGAATAACCTTTTGAACAAAAATATTTAAATAAATATGTTAGGAACAGTTTGTATGCTATATAAAATGATGTTCTAGCTAACAAGGAGGAAAGAGAGAAAGAACCTGAGTGAATAGCTGCCCTTGAAGCAGAACATGTGGGCACATGTTGTCAGAATTAAGTCCTAGCCGATACCTTTGATGAGAAGCAGCATCAACGACATACCCTTGTTTTTGTTTGCCTTTTCCTGGTTAGGGGTCACCACAGCGGAACTCCAGTCCGCTAATGATTGGCAGTAGATTTTTATTGTGCCGAGTTGGCAGCCCAACACCCAAACTTCATCGAAGGCACACCTATTCACACATGTCTTTCAGAGGCCACTTGACCACGGGGAGGACATGCAGACTCCACACAGAAGGCACTCCAGCCAAGAATCGAACAGGAGAACCTCTTGCTGTGAGGCAACAACACTACTGCTGCACCACCGCGGCTTTAACACATACCCCTAATGTGAAAATCTTGATCAACAGGACAGACTGTCAAACTCTTGGTTACACATATGAAAATTAATAGTACTAATATTTTTAAGGTGAAGTACTAATCTTAAAATAAAAATGTAGTAACATTAGAATTTGTGTTCATGACACATAAGGATGAAAGTAAAATGATATGCTAGTGAATGTATTTCATTACATTTGTACAAACACAATCAGTTCATTCATTCAGAAACTTCCTAAGCAGCTTACTCCAGCAGCTAAAACTCCAATAAACATGTTTTTCTGCAAAGCTCTTCAAGTAGCATGTTTACTGACAGCAGTTCAGAAGCGAAAGGAATGCTTCACTCAAGGCATGCTTCCCGACGAACAACAGTGGTTCAGCAAAAAGACTGTTACACGAGATGGAAATTATCTATTTTCCTAGCAACATAGTCTTTCTGTTCAATGTTTTTAATTTGTTCCTGTCAAACCAGTCATACACACCTCTGGCTCATTTAAATAAATATAGCTTTATTATCATTTACTATTTTAACTTATAATTGTGGCAAAACTAATATTTATTTACAGCAGGGGCAATAACACAAATTAGAGCAAACAGTAGTTTTGCATACTCTTTTAGTCAACAACTTGTTTGACTTGTGAAGTAATCTTTGTACAAATTTTGATGATTTTCCTTGAGTGTTTCCTATTTAGTTAAAACAACTAATATAATTACAGCAGCCAAAAGCAATATATGTTAATCCTGATTTTGCAACAACTTGGCCTGGATTCATAAACTGCTATGAATATTGGAAGAACTGCTCTTGAAACATGGGAGGTAACTGAGAAGCTGCAGATACTTTTAACTGGGCTAAATATCAGCCAAAATATATTTCTTTTTTCTCATCTAGAATTACAGGTGTAGAATTAGGTGAAAATTAGGCAGTAACGAATAACATAATGTAACTGCAGGTATTTTAAACAGTACATTAAATTTAATCCAGCTGAGTAAAATAACCAAAGCATTTTGTTTTTCCTCACAACAGGTGCAGAAAATAGAGACTTAGGTAAATAAAACTGAACATCATACCTCTTAACTGTTTAGATTTTCACAAAATGTATAGATTTTTGTCTCATATTTTTAGTCTGCTTCTCCAAAAAATGTGGTTCTCAGGCAAATCACTGAAGATTGAAGTCAGAAAATGATGACATAAATTTCACTTTTACACTTTATATCCTTTATAAAATTCATGCCAATGGAAAACATGCTATTCTATCACCTGTAAGAGCAATATTTAAAAACAGTCCCTATTTTTGGGCCTTTGTCCCCCCCCCCCCCCCCATGGTTTTATCTTGCTCTAAGAGGTTGAGTGGTATGCTGGACTTTCACCTAAAACAGTTAATGTCAGACACAGCATTTTGAAAGCAAGGTGAAGAAAAATGCTACCATCATCTAAGGTGGACCATCTTCCATTATTATGCATTCTGTAGCATATCAGGTCAGTTTGTCTGCACTGAATAAAGTAGCTCTTTATTAGGCTAGTGACAAACAACCCAGTACTAAAATCTTTATACTGCGCACCTCTTAAAACTTAGGATGGATTAAATATGAAAATCAAAAGTAAGAACAACATATTTGAAATCATAAACTACAAAATGGTTTATAAAAATGTAGATGCAAGACAGATTGTTCTTTCATTCATAAGTTTATGTTCTACCTTACAAAACAATACTAAAACTATAACCATTCCCAAGCTTGGATAAATGCGTTTAGAAGAGTCTTGAAGATGGAAAAGAGTTTCATTGTTTAAAACACCAAGGTACAGAATTTCAAGAGCAGGTAGGTATCATAAGGGACAGGTGTTGGTCTTCCTGATGTTGTTAGTTCCTAAGAATGTTCAGCAGCTGTTTCCAGTGGATCTGAGATACCTTTGTGGACAATAAATCTGTATTTTCAACTTATCAACTTCTCCATCAGTCCCTCTGCAGAAAGGTGTCCCCCCAAGGATCTGTTCTGACACCGCTCCTCTTTTCCATGTACATTAATAGACTTCCTTTTGACTTGGTACATCTTCCTCTCCTTCTGTATGCTGATGACATGGTCCTATTCCACTCCAACCACTTTGTCTCTTCTCTTGAATTCAAAGTTCAAGCTGATTTTCATGCCCTTATACAATGGGTCAATGATGAATAATCACTGAATAACTTTTTGAAAACCAATGCCATACTTTTTGGAACTAGGTAAAATTTCTCTTATCTCTCCAGACCTCTACAAATCCTGATAATGTGAATAACACTATTGAAAATGTAACTTCATGATTTAGTTGGAGCCCTTCCTAAATTTCCATCTCCACCTGGACAACACACCTCCCCAAAAAGTCAACTGTCTCTATTCTAGAGTTATAGGATCTCTCCATTTCTATCTAGACCCTGTAGTAATGTCATAGGTAAAGGTATCTTAGTGGCCTGGCTAGAATATGATCTCCCTCTGACTGCTGTATCCTCTAAAAAAATGCTTCCACCATTCAGTCCATCTCAAATGCCATATGCAGATTTATCACTTCCTCCTCAAGAAATGAGCACCACTACAACACTAAATGGCTACCTATGAAACAACATGCTGACTTTCTACTTGCCTCTCAACTATTAAAACATATCAGGAATGAGACCTTCCCCCAGCTAGCCTCCAGACTAATCAGAGATGCACCAACATACCACTTTAGAAACTTTAACCACCTGGTCCTCACCGCCGAACCCCACAAACTAGGCTTCACTGCACAGACCACGCTTTCTCAATTCTTGGTCCAAAACTGTGGGAATCTCTCCCTTCTTATCTTAAAGATCATTCCTTATACCACATTTTCCAATTAGAAATAAAAGTACATTACAACACTCTAGGAAAATGCAACTGCTATTTCTCTGGCCATATAACGCAAGCTGCTCCCACCCTTCTTCCCTTTGCATCCCTTGCTCTGACTGTACTTTTCTTTGTGATGTTTTCAGCATGCCAAGTTTGATAGCCTCTTTGTATATAATGCATGTATATATATTATGTTTTTTCAGTTACTCTGTATATATTGTTATATATCTATTGACTTTATGCCTTCAAACCAAGTCTGATATTCACATTGTATATAATACATTTATAGATTGCAGTTTGTCATTCATTCTATATCTGCTGTGTTTATCCCATGCTGAGACTGAAATAAGTCCAGTGGGAACATTGGACTACTCCAGTTAACAAATTCAAAATAAAAATAAAAACAAAATAATAACATCTTATGTTCAAGAGTGTCTTGACTGACAAAGTAATGCATATCAGCATCAACACTTTATAGCAGATAATTTACTGAACTGGCAGCCATTACAAAACCCGCAGCTGAGCTATTACACATTTAGATCTTGAAATCCCTCTACATCTGCTACCTTCAGTATTAGTAGGCCAAACAGTGATACCAAAACCCCCACGAAAAGGGACTTGCAATAATTTAAATTAGAAGAAATAAAATCATGCAATGGTTCTAAATGACCAAAGACATTTCACCATTTTATAGGAAATCACTGCCCAGAACAACTCTTGCATCTACCAAACTCAAATTTCACAGCAAAATCATCTTATTTTGTCAAACACCACCATAGGTTCATAGGTTCATAGGAGGTTACTCGGCTAATGGCCCTAGGGCCTTTACAAACCTAGCCATGTTAAACCCATGTTCCCTAATTCACCTTGGTTAGATGGTCATTATTCGCAGAGTGAGTCTATGATCAGCACTGTCTGCCCATGTCCACGAGGGACATAGGTGCCACCCCTGTGGTGAATTTATGATCTCCTATCCAATTGTCTAGGTTGCGCTTGAATAGTGTCATTGAGAAGCTCTGCTTCATGTGAATTGGGAGTTTATTCCAGAGGAGCGGCAATCTCTGGGAGATATATCTGTCTCTCTAGCATGTTATGTTAATGTCACAGGCTAGGGTGAGATCCCAGGAGTGAGTGCCTCCTGTCTCATTTGATTTGGGATGTGCAGCATTTCCGTTAGGGCAGGGTCAGAGACTGTTTTGTAGGCCAGGCAAAATTTGCCTCTCAGCAGCCTGTATAATACAGAGTACAGTGACAGAACTTTCAGAGTTTTCTATGTAGGTCATGTTTTGGAAGCCCTGAGTTTTCTTAGTGAGAAACCTTGGTGGTCTTTCCAGCTGCTGCAGGTGTCTGGTGAGGTACATGCAAAAGGGAGCATTGTACTCCAATAGTGGTCTGGTGAGGGTTGAGTACAGTGGAGTCATAACATCTTTAGTACGTGATGCCCTTATTTATGAGATGCACAATGTAAAAGGGTTTCCTTATCACTGTGGATGCATGGTGATCGAAGTTTAGATTGCTATCATCCAGTGTTCCTAAATCTCGCACCACTGGGTTTGAGCTTAGAAGGGTGCTGTCAATATTGTAATTTGCAGGGACTTCCTCTTTGCCAAAGGAATAATAATGCACTTTTTTGCATTTAGTTCTAGTCTGTGGCTTTGGCACTAACTATTTGTCTGTGTAGCCCCTTTTGTAATCATTTGGGGACTCAATGATTGTGCTCAGTTTGCAATTATCAGCAAACTTGGTAAGCCACGGGCCATCTAGTTTTGCCTAGACTTCCAAGAAATAGATTCCAAACAGTAGTGGTCCCAGCACAGATCCTTTTGGTACACCAGTGGTAACTGGTCTATCGGTAGAGGTGGAATCCACAACTTTGACAGCAGGTATTCCTTCAGTGAGCCATTTGGCTACCCATCTAATGAAGTATGAGATAATTCCCAGCTAGAAGAGCTTCTCAATGATACCTGAATGGGCAACTCTGTCAAAAACCTTGGCTAAGTCAAGATTAGCATTATGCACTGTTTTGCCTTCATCCAGGGCTTTGGTGGCATTTTCTTAGAAGTCCAGCAGGTTCAATAAGCATGATCTATCCTTAACAAAGCCAAACTGGATCGGGTCAAGAGATTGAAGGTCAACTATGTGATTCTTTCCATGGCCTTGCAGATAAGGCTGGTTAGGCTTATGGGTCTATAGTTCCCAGGGTTGGTTGATGGACCCTCTTTGTGCAAGTGGATAACTGTTTCTGTTCTCCACTCTGCTGGAACAAAGCCAGTTCTCAAGCAGAGGTTAAAGACAGTGCCAAGTGGTTCCTCTAGGTCTTGTTTTAGATTGTTTAGTAAGCAGTCTGGGATGTGGATATGACCTGCTCTTTGGTGATACTAGGTAGAGGACTGGTGTCAGGAATGCTTTGGGGTATGGCTGGTGGTGACAGAGAGGTGAAGTTTGTGCCAAATCTGTCAGCTAGCAGGTTAGCAAATTCTTCAGGCTCAGCATGACAGGTACCATCCACTATACGTTTGGGACATAGTCGGGTGTTCCCTTTTAGATTTTGGACATATTTAAAGAATGCCTTTTGATTATCCTTAGCTAGGGATGCTAATTTATCTGACTGGACAATTACTGGAGTCATTGTCAGGTTCAAATACAGACTGTTGTTTACAGTCCACTGGTACATGGCATGCCTCTTAAACTGATTCTCCTTAACAAAGCAACTTTCAAAATGCTTGCACACCAGATACAACAGGAAAATAAAATAAAATACACAAAACACAACAAAGGACCAACAATTAATGATAACCTTTTACTGTAGATTAACCTTTTACACAGATGATTTCTTATGGAAATGAATAGAAACATCAAAATATATAAAATAGACAGGGAACAATTTTATTTTGTTACTGATTCAGAAAATGCATCTGCCAACTCATTTCAAACAGTTGTTTAGTCTCATACTGCATTCTGTCAGTGTTTACTAAGCAGCCAGACAGTAACAATCCAATAGCATCACATATTCAAAGAAGGAAAACTAGTTTTCATAGACGCATTTATTATGCATGCCACTTCCTGGCCAGAATTCACAGGAAGTACTTACACCTACAAGATAGCCACTCAAATTACTTTAAAGTTATCTATAAGGAATTTTTATAACAAAATTGTTATTTTTAAAACATTCACATTTGAAAGTCTGCTGCTGTGGAAGCTCTTAACCACTGTCAGCCACATCTGCATGCTTCCAAATACCTGACCATAAGACTGATTAATTGGGAAATAAAATACAGTGCAATACTAAAAGAACAGAAATTTAGTTGTTGTCAGAACCCCACAACACCTTTCACGCTCAAAAAAAAAAAAAAAGAAAACCTTTAACTGAAGTACATACTTGTAAAGAATCAAACACATTATTGACTATTATGGAAATACCACTGTTATTATAAAGGAAAAATGTTAGGATTAATGCAGACAATATTTGCATACATACATACATACATACATAGATATATGCACACACTTTAATATGCCTATTATTTATCACTTTCAAATTCTCTCTGAAATTTAAATTTAAATCAGTTTCGGAATTTCAAGTTATTAAATGACAGAGATATGCATTTAAATATGCAGGCATTTGAACAATTTTAGATGTTTTTACCACTGATCTTTATTCAAATTGTCATGTTTAGGTTCGGCATCACATCTGCATACAAATACTAAGTTAAATCCAATATTATCCATTGTCCTCAAATAGTTTTCTTGTCAAGGTGTGTCTCACATTTGAGATGGCAAACACAAAAACATCAGTCCTTCCTCAGTTAAGAAGCTGAATAGTATAACAATGCATTTTAATTTGTCTCACTTGTTTTATACGTTAATTTGCCCTTTCCAGAGAAATGGATTCACAAAATTTCTCTTTTGAGCTACATGGTGCTCCTTCTTATTCTTTTGGTAGTTCTTTCTCTGATGTTATTGTCCCTCAAATCATGGGTTGTAGTAATTTTATTATATATTTATTTATTTATTTTTGTTTGTTGACCAGGTATATGGACTGGCCAGCAGACCCTTTTAGTCATGACGTGGTCACTTCCTTTGAGCAAAAGCAGGTGTAAAACAGCATTGACATTATAAGACAGCACATGCACACAGAAATGTCAGCACAGCATATTTACATATTGGGATCACATCATATTTGTAAATAGCATTCTTAAACAGTCAATACAGACATCTGATAACAGTTATAAGGATAAGAATATGACGTTACTTACACAGACTGTTCAGATTATATACGTGATGGAACAAGAATCCTACATCTTATCAACAGTCAGTGACCAAACAGATATAGACAGATACTCACTGGCCAAACTTTAAATTATTTCCTACCACCATCCCTAGATCTTTAATGATTGCATTATTTTTTATGATACAAACATTTTGTTTTGGAATTGTAAATTCTGGCTTTTTCCAAGTCGCATGCTACATTTTATGACATTAAGGGTGAGGTTATTTATAATGCAGCAAGCGTATATTTTTTAGATCAAGGTGGAGAATATCAGCATCTTTTATTGAAGCCATTAGTTTACATGGTTTGAAGTCGACAGCAAATTTTATATCAGAAAAGAATAGTCCAAAAACATGCCCAGTGGGACACCACTGGTAACCCCTGCTGGGATAGACAAATACCCCCCCCCCACATGACTTGTTGCATCCTAATTCTTTACCCAGTAATTACATATGGGCTGTCATTTACTGCTATTAAGTTGAAAACTATTTTTCTTATGTAGGATACTAATGGATGCATTTGCAAAGTCAAGACATGCAATATGTACTGTCACCAAACATTCCATTCGGTACTGTTATTACTTCTTCAAAAAATGCCATAACTTTAAAAAGGCAAAAGAAAAGTTATACTACTATCCATCTAACAGACGAATGTCCCCTGTATAATTTTGCATAATATGTCTGGAAAAGTACAGTTCATTCATGTATTTTCTGAACAAATCTTATCACTTCTGAATAAACTAAGAATGTACTACAAATACATGGATCTACTTCAGTAGATCAAATGCTCATAAGACTGAAATGAATTTTATTGAGACAACATAATCGAATATTTACAAAACCGAAACTGCAACATATCGAAACTAGTAAAAATAAAACACGTACTCCACATGTTCACAATACACAGAAGTTTTCAATGTAAATCAAAGAGCTCTGACAAATATAGGTACTCTAACTCTTCATTTAATTTTAAACTGTAACGTTTTCAATGTTTTTGAATGGAGATCTCAGAAAAGTGAGGATTGGGAATTTAACCTTTTCTCCAATGTAGTGCGAACTCGAAGTTGGTATATATAATTTGCAGGGGGTGTGGGTGGTGCAGGGTGGCTTACCCCCTTGCAAAACTTTGAAAACATTATGTTTTTACATTAAATGAAGAGTTCATTAGAGCATTTGTTTTAGTAAGTGTTCCGCGATTTACATTGAAAACGTCCATGTATTGTGAGAATGCGCATTACGTATTTTGTTTTTACCAGTTTTGATATTGCAGTTTTGGCTTGGTAAATATTTGATCTTGTCGTCACGATAAAATTCATTTTAATCTTATGAGCATTCGATCTACTGAAGTAGATCCTTATATGCATGCGTACAAACACCTATACTTATTACATTAGACAGAGGCAATGAGTGCGCGCTTGTTCCATAATCTTGGAAGGCATTGTGTAATGCATATGTCACTTTTCTGACTTACTGTTTCTTATTTTCAAGATTAGGTTTCCTGATCTGGTGTTAGCTCCCCTAGTAGTACACTCCAGGCAGAGACTTTCTTATAGTAATAGAACAGACTTTGCCTTACAATTCAGGCAAAGGTTACTTCTAAAAAAACAGTAAGAAGCAGTTTCTAAATCTTTTGTTTATAGTTCACATTTTCCAGTACTACAGCTTTTCTAGTAAGCAATATTTGTACTTTTTTAAGTTCTTTCAGGTGGCTTCTTCACTGACTAGAAGAAACACAAATATTGCATCCAATAATGGGTCAGATGGGGGGCGTGGCCAAGATGCTGATCTGGTAACAGCACTTTCTCTCAGCTCTGTTACCTCATTACTATTCCTGACATGAAATTTATGAAATAAGGAACAATTTGTGGAAACTTTTACTATTAATATCTTTATACCACCCAGGAGCATCTACAGAAGAAATTTCATTGACTATCTTTGGATATTTCCTGTCAAATTAACTGGAAAAACAACACTACAATCAGCTATACATCATGAGTCACCTTAAGAATTCAGCTCAGGATTCTACCATCAAAAAAGAACTGCACTCACTTATTTCTAATATTCAGGAACTCACAATCAAAATTGATAAGATGGATAACAAAATAGATACTTTCAAGGAGAAATGCTCACAACAACTTGAACAACTTCAGGAAATGTTTACACAACCGAAAGGGCAAATTTCACTTAAGGAACAGTCATTAAATGACATTGACTCAAGATTATTAACAGAGGAACATCAAACTGAATTCTTATTAAAGTAGAATACTCATTTAATAGAAAAACTTGATAATATGGAAAATCAAACAAGAAGAAACAACATCCGGATATATGGTTTATCAGAGAAAACAGAAGGGGACAACATAATAAACTTTCTTACCACTTGGATACCAGATATAGTGAAATTGCCTGAAGCCCTTTCATATGGCATAGAATGTGCGGACAGGTCATTAACAGCCTCTGGAATTACTTCTTCAATCAAAAATAAGCCATTATTGTGAGACTTTTTTCTACCCAAGACAAATACCTTATCCTAAGACATGCCTGGGCAAATTCACCCATCAAATATAAAGATGCTCTAATCAGATTTGACAATGATTATTCTGTAAAAGTATTTTCCAAAAGAAAGGAATTCCTAACAATAATAAAAATCCTAAAAAAGAAACAACTGAAAACTCATCTTTTGTTTCCAGCAAGATTGAGAATCTTTCTCCCAGAGGGAATAAAAATCTTTGAAACAGTGGATTCAAAAATAAAATATCTCTCCTACAGCATACTAACACAAGAAGAATCTATGGAGTGGAGAAATAGTACACCAAAAAGGAATGCAGAAGTAAGCAACTGGAAGACTGTTGAACAAAAGAAAAAAACTGAAGGACAAATAAACATAAATATTTTTACATGATGTTAAAACATGAGCAATGATTTCAGACTAGCAAGCAAAAAGAAAAGAAAACTCAATTTAAAACAGGTATGCCTTTACAGTTAGTTACTAACTACTATTTGATTTGTAAGTAACTGAACAAATGCAATCCTAAAGTCTTTTATTACTTACGTCTATACTTTTTGATAAAATATATAAGACAATATATAGAGATTTCCATATATATAAAACATTTAGGGCATTAACAGTTAGAAATGTTCTCCCATTGATATGTAAATATTTTAGATACAGTCTCATGATAAATGCTTACTTAATGTATAGTTTTTAATATTACATGCCCTTCTAAGCAAAACAAGTTTAAATATGTTTTAAATGTGTTAAAAAAGGGGGGGGGGGACATTCATAGGAATGAGCAACTAAATATTTCTATTAATTCTATGTTCTACTACTTATCGAAACTGTTATGAAAGTAAATAGCAAACAGTGCATAATAGTTGCGTGAGCATTACCTTAGTTATAGAAAGGGGAAAAAATCACTCTTCCTTCCCGCCTGGTTCTCAAGCTATTTACAACGTTTATAAACCATCACTAGCATTACAGACATCAAATCCATACTGAAAAGTCTCTTTGCTTATGTACATTGTCCCTTAAAACCAGCCTCATAGCATCATGAAGCAGAGACAAATAATGCAGAAATGAGCTAGCTTCTTAAAGCAACAGCTCTGTTTTCATAATCACTTATTATTATATCTCTAGTGATGTATTACACTCTGCACAAATAAATTTAATTGGTTCTTTTGTTGGCTGTGGGGAGGAGAAGAGAGTTCTGTCTTCAATTTGAAAAAAAGAAAGCAAAGATGTGTTTGTCTGACCATCTAGAGGAGTGCCCTCCATCAGTTTTCAGACCTTTTATTATGTTAGCTTAAGAACTGTAGCTTTGTTTTTTGTCTTCCTGTTGGTGGTATCTCGCCTCATCCACTTTGCCTTGCAGATGAGCCAATATTTGTTGACGGGACTAGCTTTGCACAAAACTGCAAATGCATTCTCCTTATATTCTATCTTGGACTCACTATTCCATTCTGACTGCTTTTTATTAGAAAGCTGAGACTGTTGGATCCGTGGGTCCGTGGATGTGACGGTCTCTGAACTTACATGTTGCCTCCAGTTTAGCCTTATACTTTTGATTTAAAATTCATGAGCTATACATTTTCTGTTGGAGTCTTTTGGCAACTACAGCCGCTGGTATGTGAGTGCATCTGGCTTCTGGCTAATGGATGCATTAGGCTCTACGGGGCAGCTCACAGGAGGGAGGGGAATCTGACCCTCCATTTGGTGTTCTCGGTTTCACACTTTTCGCACCGAGTCAGTTTTTTTGTTATTTGAGCTTTGTGGCTTGGGGTTTCAGTCCCTGGCATCTGATGTGGGCTCTGGTGCATTTACTAAATGCATTTTGTTGTTCACCTTAGATACTTTCCTTGTTGTCTCTGCTCCCTTTCATAGAGGCTTTACGTAAGTTGTTACTTATTGAAGATTGCTGAGATTTGTGTTGCTATGGCAACAATGTGTCCTCCAATTTTGTTTTGCAACTGCACCTCGTTAGTATTGTGGACAAAAAATACTAAACATGCATGGTTAAAAGGTACGCAGTGACAGTTTGAATGCCAGTTAACAAACAAAGCAAGAGAGTTTTTCTTGAGTACGTGATCGTAACATTCTGCTGTATTGTGTTGGAGCCTGAAAAACATTGCTTGTCAGACCCTATGGTTCAGAACTTATTTATAGTATAGTAGCTGTTTAAAACAGTGTGCATTTATGTAGTTTTTTTTTAGGGTTGTTAAAATTAAAATTTTATATGTCATCCAACAGTATTTTATTTAAAGAAAATACACATCGCACTACGTCTACATATTTGCAATCTATTCTTGATGTTGCAAAAACTTTATTTTTTGGTGATGTTAACTTTCATAAAGAGGCTTGCAGAGCCAAGGTAATACTTGTTTGAGTAATATATTTAAGTCTGCTGATCAACAGGTTTAATTGTTGCTGTTAAATAGCTTTATTCTTCCTCTTAAACAAGGAGCGTTTTATCCTTGTAGGGAAAGTGGAACATGAGCAGTATGATAAATCAGTAATTGAAACACACTGGGCTATATACTAAGCAGTGTTAATGTATTATGTCTGCGCTTACTTTAGAGTCATGTGACACAAGCAACTGTTGCGACTGGTTTAGGGGTTATGGGGGTCACAATAAATCATCTCTGATAATTGCCAACACTGTCTCCATTTAACAAAAATCTGGGAGTAGACAATACAAATGTGTACCATCCAATATACATAGAAATATTTAAAATATGTAAGAGATTTTGGGTATTTATCCCTCATTAATCTTTGGCTTCACTTCCAATTTTTGCAATAACAGGCTAGCAACAAAAAGAGATACTGCCAAAATGGCTGGATAGAGTTTTGTAAATAATTATGCGTTATTGGTGAATATTCATACTGAAAACTTCTGTTTCAATTGTATTAGAACTGTAATAAATCAGTACTGACATGGTTTATGTTTGTATGTCAGGCTACCTTTTGTTTTATATATCAGTCTCAGGATCTACATGAGTAGTCAGAAAATATGCCCTTTAGTAATATAGATGCCCTGATTCCATGAAAAGAGGAAATGGCTTGTTCAAGCTTTGCTATTTCTTTGACCACACAGGCTCTTGATACTAAACTGCCAAAATGGAAAGTTTGCTTTTTTTGTACAAGACATTCACAGTTATATCACTAAAAAGGGGATTTCTATCACGATCTTTTATAATATTATGTTCAGAACGCAGATTCATATCTCCACCTCTATGTACAATAATTGCATAATGAACTGATACTACTTCAGTAACATCACTCTTTATTCTTATATATGCTAATATACATTATTTGCCTATATCTAGATTTAATATATATCTTTAAAACTCCATGAATCTATACTTATTTGAAAAGGGAAAAAAAGGGGGAAAGAAAGGAAACAAAACATAAAAACACAAAGCCATATACTACACTATCCAATTGCTAATGGTTCTCATGGTTAAGATGTTTAATATGAACATTTTTAGCTATGTCACAGTATTTAGATTCTGATATTAATTATTTGGATTAACAACAATGTTAACAATACCAATCGTAAGGACTTAACCCTTTCATTGTTGTTGACAGCTATTGGTCATTTTACCCACGCTACTGAAAGGGCAAAATTCATGTTATTTGACTTAGCAAGTATATAATTATAGACTTTATTTGAGATATCCATATATTAAATCCAATAGGAACCCACATAAAGGTATTACTTTGACATAGCTTAATTGATCTAATGTTTAATTTGTTCTTTGATATTGTTTTTTCTATTTATATGTAGATGCATTTTGAGACTCATTAACAACTGATTAGAAAACTAAAATGTTAAATGAATTCTAAATATATATTACATCAGTAAACAGCATAAACGGGTTTATGATGCAAAATTAATTACTTTACTGTTTTGTAAAAGGAGGAAAAATGTAAACAAAGTAAAATTCAATTGATGTTGTAAACACAATAGCTGTTTAAATATATTATATATTAGAGGAAGAAATTATTATTTTATAATATTTCTTCTCTGAAATATTTGCTTGAAGAACATGAATGAAGTACTTTATATAGAGACTACATACTATAACTATCTAATTTTGAAGTATATAGTTTAAAGTACTTTTTAACTAATTTATGAAAATTTTCTAACAATAATGATTGAAGTATGACATATTCTACCTGAAAGAATATATTGCGGGGGGATTATAAAGATGTTCCTTAAATACACTCAATATTTTAATACAGAAGGAAATATTTATTGAGAAGTTTATTACTAATGTTATTTTGCTCTGTCACAATTATAAGACAAAACAGAGATATTTGAATGTATCTAAATAATTTGAGGGAGGGGGAGGAATATATAAATTAACTTAATAATTACACTATACTAACAAGCTCTCATTATAAACAAAAGAAAAGAAGGGTAGCCATATTAATTCGTAATGAAATCATATCTCCCAAAATAATCAACACCTATTATGATACATCAGGCATGTTTTGTCTAGTGTCTATGGAATTAAACAGAAAAGTATATACTTTAATAAATTTATACTGGATACCAGGACTTGGACTAGGAACAGTTAAACATCATTTTGAAGAAATAATTAATTTAACTAAAGTTAACCTGATAATAGCAGGAGATTTTAATTGTATAACAAATGATAAAGACACTGACTCAAAGACCACAAGAAGAAAATTACCTATATCAAAGGTACTTTTAAAATTCACAGACACAATGTGCTTAAAAGACAAATGATTTTGCTGATCCAGACTCATTAATGTATTCATTTTTACTCTCATAGGTATAAAACCAATTCCAGAATAGACAGGATATATATACATATCTAATGATTTAACAACAAAAATAGATAAAGTTAAATTAATAAACTGTCCACTATCTGATCATAATGCATTAGTTTTTGACATAGAAGTTAATCACATAGCTGCAAATCCTATCACAAGAATACCCTCTTAGATCACAAAATTAACAGAATTTAAAGAGTTATATGAAAAATAAATGATAGCTTTTCTTGAACTGAATATAACAGATGATATCGCAGAAATATATATTTGGGACTCAAAACCATATATTTATGGAAACGTATTATCTTGGTATATTAATAAAAGGAAAACCTGGAATAAAAAAATGATAGAATTACAAGAGAAAGCTGATAAATTGAAGCTGGAACTTCAAAAAGGAAACATAGATTCAGCTCAAGAACTATTACAAATTAACAATAAATATACAGAATTATTACATCATAAGATTCTAATTAATTTAGAAAAGATAAAACTAAATTCTTATTCCACAAATCCAAATCATCAAAAACAATTAGCAAATAGGAAAAAAAAATAATCAAATCCAAACGAATTAAAGAAATATATATATATATATATATATATATATATATATATATATATATATATATGTATATATATATATATATACCTAATACTAAAAATAAATTGTTGTGTCTTTCGGCTTTTCCCGGTTAGGGGTCGCCACAGCGGAACTCCAGTCCACTAATGATTGGCAGTGGATTTTTGCGTGCCAAGTTGCCAGCCCTGATGCACAACCCTCATTGAAGGCACGCCCATTCATGCATGTCAAAAACACAGAAGATGCTCTAACTGGGAATTAAACAGGACAACGTCTTACTGTGAGGTGACAATGCTAAAAAAGTAACAGACTTAAATGGTATTCTGGAAGCATTTAGACAACACTATAACTTGGATAATTCTTTAAATTCTCAAAAAATACCTACCAAAGACATAAGAAATTACCTTGAATATAAAATTCTCACTAGGTTAACACAAGAACAAATAGACACTATAACAATGACAGAATTGAAACCACAAATTAAAAAACTTAAAGTAAATAAAGCACCTGGCCCAGATAATATATTACCTGTAATGTACCAGTTAACACCTAATCAGGCTATAGCCTTATTTTTAAAAGTATATAACCTAGTTAAACAAGATTTAAATATCCCACCATCTTGGAAATATTCATTGATATCCCCAATAATTAAATCAGACAAAGATGAGAAACAATGTTCATCATATAGACAAATATCATTAACTATAAATCACAAAATGTGCATGGCAATATATGCTGACAGAATCAAACACTTTCTCCCCATGTTAATTCACGAAGACCAGCGAGGTTTTATTAAGGGAAGAAATATCTATGACAATCTTAAAAGAATCTTATCACTTATTGATTATACTAAACATATAAATCTTGATTTAAACATAATTTCCCTAGATATTAATAAAGCTTTTGATTCAGTTAACTGGAATTTTCTTACATTAGTTTTAAATACATATAACTTCCCCATAAATTTCAACATTCTCATTCAATCATTATATAAACAATCTATAGCATACGTTAAATTAGGATCATATAGGTCAGGACCTATACAAATCAAAAAGGGAACTAAGCATGGTTGCCCTGTATCACCACTTCTATTTGCATTAATAATAGAACCCTTTGCAAATCAACTTAGATCAAATAATAAGATTAAAGGAATATGCATTATTAAAACATTAAACCTTAAATTACAGCTTTTTGCTGATGACATACTTTTAACCCTCTCAGACACAAATAAATTATTACAGGCATTATTCAATAATATAAAAGATTTTCCAAAAGTCTCAGACTTACACTGTAATGAAAACAAAACAAAAATCTTATCATACAATACCAAAAAGAAATATATAGGCAAAGAATATTCCAAATATATAGCAGTAGACAGAAAATACTGTATTTAGGTATAGATTTACTTGAAGATTTAACTGATTCACTTATATTTAATTAAAAAGAAAACACTAGATAAAATAGAACAAATACTATCTAACTGGAACAAATATATGTTTACAATGGGAGACAGATTATATCTTATTAAATCAATCATACTATATATAATACAAAGTTTTGCATTGCCTCCTCCCAAATACGTCATCCAAAGATTTAACAAGATAATATTAAACTTTTTATGGTTCCCAGATAAACCCCGAATTGCTTTAAATAAGCATTTACCAAATTGGGAAGAAGGAGGAATTAATTTACCTGACATCGAGATTTACATTTTATCATCTGTTGTCAAAAATATAACCTTATGGTTAAAAACTCACTACATCCCTATTTGGAAAAAAATACATAAACAGATCTATTTGGAACTTAATCAAAGTTATATACAGGATTATTTAACTATCATACCATAACCCCTTATCTGGTTATTAAAAAAATCACCTCGTAGGAAAAAATAAAAACAATAAACTACCATCAGAATATATAAATACTACCCTAAAAACATTTAAAACATATATAAACAAAGTCCCAAATATTAATTCTTGTTTTTTTCTGACTCAACCAATAGCCTTTACACCCACTATTCTTGATAGATTCCAAACACAAAAAATAAATACATTAAAGAAAAGTTGAATAAACTATTGGTATCAACTAGTAGAACAAGAAAAACTGTTAAGAAGGGATCAAATAATTAACAAATATAATATAAATAATGATTCATGGTTACTCCTGCAAAATTTAAGACATTATCTTATAAACAAAACAGAACACATGCAAACAACAGTTAGACAAAATGTTCTTAAATTCATTGATTATTTTATTATAATCACAAAACAACCTTATCAAGTAAAAGGCTACCTATCTAATATTTATAAACTTATTAAAAAAACAAAAATATATTATCCAGAAGCATACTGGAATTATTACTTACAGATAAACAACCACCCTCCTAATAAAGAAGAGAAAAAGATTATCTTAAGATCCTCAAAACAAACAACATTATCATTATATTGGCAACTATTTACTTGGAGATATTTAAACAGAAGTTTTTATATACCACATAAACTAACCAAAATACTTGCTAGTGAAGATCAATGTTGGCAATGTCAGATCAAGATAAGAGCTGACTGGCATCATACTTTTTATGAATGCAAATGTCTCGCTTTGTATTGGAAGAATATTACTTATTTTCTTCAAATTGCTTTTAATGATAATTAGCAATTAACAAAATCAATGATTTTATTCAACTTTCTTATTCTGGATTGTGTGCCAAAAAAGATTTCAAAATCCTATGGTCATTAATGGCAGTAGCACACAAAATTATCACCATTCACTGGAAAATTATGACTTCTCCCACATTTAAGGACTTTAGAAACTTGCTTTAACAGTTGGACATATGGAAATTTCTACACTGAAGAACAGAATAACCAGACAAACATCACTTTACAACTCTTGGATGAAGATATTAGCAATATTTGAGAAAATGAGCAAAGATCTATGAAATAACTTTTTGTTTCTTCACAATGTTCTTAAATATAAAAGTGTTTGCCTGTATAGACACTAATGTATATAGTTAATGTCTGCAGTTTATAGTTTGTAAAATTGTATATATGTTTTTGTAAAATTGTATATATGTTTTTTCTTTCATTTTAAATTTATGTAATGTTTGATGAATTATCATATTCAAAAATAAAAAAAAAGAAACAGTAAAAAAAAAAATGGGTCAGATCAGCGAATATAATGTGATAAAATTATCACCCTGGACTGACTACACATGCCCTTAAAAATTAGAATAGTTACAACATATGCTTTCCTGGATGTAGCAGATTTACACTGGTCAAAGATTAATTTGCTTTCTACCACTATCCCTAGATCTTTAATAATAGTGTTATTATTTGTGATATGACCATTTTATTTTGCACTGGTAAATTATACTCATATAATCCACTCTCAACTTGACCTGTTTTATTCTGTTTCTTTACCTATGAAATACCTATGAATTACATATGACTTGTTATTTAATGCTATTAAGTTGAAAGTTAATTTCTTAAGGATGCGGATGGTTGCAATTGCGAAGTCAAGACAAGCAATATACATTGCCACCAAATATTCAGTCCTGTTATTATTACTTCAAACAATTCCATAACATTTGAAAGGCAAGAGAAAAGATATACTACTATCCATTTGACAGAACAAGGTCCCCTGTGTCATTTTGAATAAGCTCTGTTATGATGATTCTCTTCAATGTGACCCTTTCCATGATTTTACACTGATTGTTGGTCAGATTGATTGGTCTAAAATTGTATGATCTGAAGTCACTTCCCATAGGTGAGAAGGATGTCCACAAACACTAGCATTTTATTTAACATGACTGATATGGGTATTTTTGTCATGCACCATGGAACCTGGGATTTTAATTTTCATCTTGTTTACATGTATTGTAGCGTACAATGTTTTGTAAAAAATCAGTTTAACCTGACATAAAAGAAAGAACAGCTGATACTTGGTCCCCAGTTCTTCCTCCTCTGCTCTCTGAAGCCAACAATCTGACACCATGGACACTAGTAAAACCAAGCTGCAGGTAAGAAAAAATACATCAAGTTCATATAACAGTGGATTGTACTGGATAGAGGTTGTGGGTTGTTAAATCCATACCACTCCATACAACAAAAATGTGATGGCACAGGCATGCAGTATCTCATCCAATGCCACCATGTGATAGCTAATACATGTATGGTTTCATGATTCATATCACTGGCACCAAACAAATGAACATAGGAAAAAAAAAAAATATATATATATATATATATATATATATATATATATATATATATACATATATATAACTAGGTTTGTAAAGCTTCACCATAAATGAGTTTGTAGGAAAAATGAACTGCTACCCTGGGTATCTGGTTCTGCTATGGGAAGATAATACCTGATTTCTCACAGCATAACAGAGCAAAGCCAATACAGCAAAAAACAGCCATAACAATATAACAGAGCAGCTCAAATATTTTATTTATTTATTTTGCAGAGCTGCAATTTCCTTACACACTCTCACATTATTTGGAAAAAGGTAAAACATTAATAAAACAGTGCATTGTGGTCTCACGTCAGGCACTCAAGTGTTTCACTCTAAAAGGAATAAGCAAATTAATTTCAACCTGCTTCGTGCTAAGAAAAGACAGTGTTACCCTATGGACTAACTCTACTCACACCCAAATAGGAACCACATTGAATAACCACAGAGCAGAGTTATAGGCCCTCACTACACTTCCCTTGAATTCAGTGCCATACAGTGCGAGTTTATCCACAATAACTTTCATTTGAATAAGCTATTATGTCCATACACAAAAATCATTTCCATGGAAAGCTAACAATACCCACCACTTGCCTTTTTTCTCCTGGTTCAATATAGTTTCTGCCACAAATCTGATTTCATAACAGGAAAACTCCACTTACTCTTCATTTTTAAAACATGAATTGATTGAAATGTAAAACAAGCCGATAGTACCTAATAACTGAGACCTGGCTTAATGAGAAATGGATACCAGCAGCTAGTCATCACACAGGTAACTATCCTTATGCCAATGAATAAATAAATAAATAATGAGACATGAGCGTTAAAAAAAATAAACAAATAGAATTATTTACTAAAAGACAGCTGAGCAGTACAGTTTAAGAGATAAACATATAAAAAGATAATCAACAGTACATGCAAACAGAAAATAACCAGTTTTGAACAGATATATTTAATGAAAAGAAAATAAATGTCTACCAGCTGAATATTCCTTAGCAAATTCTGTACAGAAGTAATGCTGAGGGTAACCATTTGAAATGACAGGACCAGAAAAAGTAAGTTCTGGACCACAGAGACTGAATGGATGAAAAATGGATTTCTTTTTACTAAGTCTAAGATAACTATTTCCTGGATATTCCATTTTCTTGGAGGTATGGCAATCTCAAAGTTAGCATATATAAGTTCAGGTGATGTGGGGGGGGGGGGCTTGCCTCCTCCAAAAAAAGTTTAAAGGAGAAAAGCAATGTTTGAGATTTGCTCTTCTACAGCATTCTTATCCATATGTTTCAGCTTGTTGGCACTTGGCGTTTCAAGTGTCAGCATTTCAATAGAGAGCCAGTGATGATATGGTTTAATTCTTCATGACTTTTTGGATTTCTAATACCACGACAAGAATAGACTCCATTCTTTAGTTAAATTCTGTGATTAAAGCTTGTAAAATTAGTATTGTTTCAATCTTTGATGTAGCCAAAAGTGCTCTTTGCAGCCCCTGCAATGGGACCAGAATTGTCTCCTTCTGCAATCCATACGGAGCTGAACGTACTGTTAGCATATCTAAATATGACTGTAAATTCATTTTTATCAGACCCATTGCTCCTGCTACTATTGGAACTGTCTGGATATCCTTCTTCCACATTGCTCTCGTTTCTGCCTGCAAATGACTTTGTCTCTCTCTCTCTCTCTGTATATAGGACACTGTAATCACTGGGTGTAGCAATTTCAGTGATTAATGCTACTTTTGTCTTCTTTTCCTGGACTACTATATCTGGTTTGCTTTCATCTCTTTTTTGAACTGCTGGTAATGGGGGATCCTATGCGATATAAACTTCATCATTCTCCATAATGCTTTGTGGCTCATGTTTACAGTGGTTCTCAGCTACTTCAATATTGTAATGTTTGCACAATCCCCAGTGGAACAGTCTTGCCACATTATTATGCCTTTCAGTGTGCAGGTCCTCTGCTGTTACTGTATCACACCAAGCAACAAGATGTGCGATTGTTTTGAATTCTGCTTTTTAGGACCAACATTTGTTTGTTTCTTCCACATGTTCCATGGATTTTGTAAACAAACATATGTGGTCTACTAACCTGTGCCTCCAGTATTAACCTTTCATGTTTTGGGTTAAATTCACCTCTCCTTAACCATTCCTGTGTTAGATCCTGATTGACATGCAGTTGCTCCAGGAGTTTTCTGTACTCGCAAGTATATTTATGCATTTTCCACATTTCTTGCCTTCTCATCTGATCCTTCTCCTTATATTTTGAGTGTCAATATTTCAACAGGAAGCCACAGCTGATCCTTGTATACACTACCTGAATTTTCAGATTAATGGTCAGACTTTAAATAACAGTACAATTACAGATTGTTTTAGTTACATCTTATTACAAATGAGATTTACTGTATAGCACAATTACCTGCTAAAATGTGAAACATTAACAATCATATTCAGGCAATTGGTCTGTATGTCATAATTAATCACTCAGCTGTTTAGTACTATGACATCATTAGTTAGCCAGCTGTCCAGTGTTACAAAATAGTATACAGATGCAGTATCTTCCTCCAAGGATTTCTGACAAAACTCTATGGTATATGTGTGATCAAGCATGCTGTTGAAGAAATGAATGCATAAACAAGAAAACAGTCAACTTATTCATACCATGCTCAAAGCACATCATTCCTAAAACAGATTGCTGCCTATCAATAGGAAGAAACTCAGTTTTAAGTGGCTGAATTAAATAGTGCTTCCCTAGTAACCCTTTGGTACTAAATCCACAAATTTAAAATACATCTGATTTGCTGCTCCTAAAGTCTGCAGGTAAGTGCTGCCAACACAGTAAGCTTGAATTTACTTCAAGTTAATCTTTTGAAGTGGGGTTCTGTGATACTTGGTTCTGTACAGTGCCTCTTTCAATCCATCCATTCTCACACAGTTTATGTGGATATGCAAGTGAATCTCAAGCAATGTCCTTTGTTACCACTGGCCTGCAACAGTTGTAATGTTAGGCTTCCAGTGGTCTTTAATGCATTTTTGACCTATAACCAATGGAAACTGCAACATGCATTTGTATTGTTTAGGTGAACAGTATGGGATGTTTAACCTGCATGATTCCAATTTCCTAGAAAACTAGGATGAATCTGCCCACATCTACCACAGGTCTGTTTCTGTACCTCAGCAGAATGTTACCAACCCACTGCAAATCTAAAAAATGCATTCTTGGTCACTTTGCACATAACCTTTACAGTTCTAACAGGCAGGTGATATCAGAGGGAAAATCTGTGACACTCAAAGTAGGGTTAAGATGAACTAATGATTTTCCAGGTGTAGATCTTCCATTGTGTTACACACGAACAGCTCCTACAGGCCTCTAAGATTAGTTTTTTGCAGCTTCCTGAAGAACAAAGCCTAGACATTTTTATACATTTGCAAAAGTTACGAGCTTGGATAACAGATAATAAAACATTTTTATGACATCTGACCATAAGCCTTTTAGTGGACTGCTTTCATCCAAAACTTTACTATAAGATTAAGGGATTTATGTCCCCCACACCAACTCCATTCTTGAGAAGTTATAAAGTGTTTCATACACTGGTCCTTACAGAAATGCCACTTCAAGATTCCAGCCCAACAATCTTTCTTCCAGATGGAGCCTGTCTAAAATATGCTAACCAACTTTTACCACAACACTGGTGTCCACATAAAACTCCCATCCAACCTCCATAAATTCCTGCAATATTTGGCTCTAAAACGAAGTGGGTGGTCTGTGTAAGAAAGACATGGGAAATCCCTGACAGGAGCAACCTTAATCACATGGGTATATGTCTACGTAAAGCTGGAAGCCTTGTGGAGTTTATGCATCCTTGTCACAAAACCAGCATCCCGTGGTAGAGACTTTTTAGTCAGGAGCCCTCCAAAGTATGGAGCTGGGCTGCAGATGCATATATTTCTACACTAATAGGTCTAAGGCACCCCTGTTCTACAGTGATATCCCAATGCAACAATGGGCTCCTCAGATTCACTTCAGAGTTACCATCTTCCATCACTGAGCCAAAAAAAGAGGAGGAAGTTCCCAAATTACATATTGTACATCTAATAATTTAAGAAAAAAATGCCATTTTCAGCCCAACAATCTTTCTTCCAGATGGAGCCTGTCTAAAATATGCTAACCAACTTTTACCACAACACTGGTGTCCACATAAAACTCCCAGATAAATCTATTTAACTACAAAGTAAAGCTGGCATTCTCACTGACATTGAAAAGATAGCCCAGCATCAAATTGTTGAAGGCTGTATCTACATCTAAACTAAGGATTAATTAGGATTCTTCACCACTTGAATAATCCAAAAGAAATAAAATCCTCTTGTTGTCAGAAATGTACCTATTTTTTTTGCTCCCTCCCACTGCTAATCAACTCCCTCAGATATATTTTCAACCCATGCTAGGGGCCATTGAAGAGTCAGGAACTTCAGGGCAGGGGTATACTGCTATGAAGGAGGACATTTTTGTATTCCCTGCATTCCCACCCCTTGAATTCACCTGCCAATGTCTAGGGGCAAATGTGCAATGGGCATGTTGGTGTATTGTCCCTCCTCCACAATGACATAGGCAATACCTGCCTCCCCAAAGACAATGCCCCCCTGTGTATCCTAGGTATCCACCAGAGATCAGCTACAAGGTGTGCCTGAGTGCATGCCCTTTCTTGTCATCATCTGGGTCATCTGGGCCACAGTCATGGTTTAGTCCTGCTTTGCCATGGTGATAGTTTAGGTATGGCTATTTATGATGACTCTACATTGTTCTGGACTAATAAGCCTGCTGAGAATATTCTGGAGACTATGATACCAGGCCCCAGTAAAAATCTTGCAACTAACAATAAATAACAAAAACGGCTGTTAGTAGTCTGAATGCTGAGCCTATCTGATTGGCTTTAGGACCTATATTAATTAGGTTAGGTGTGCTTCCAAGAAGGTAGCCCATTTGTTCTTCCCAGGCTACCAGCAAATCTGCTATCATGTCACTCCCAATAACTTGGTAGATTTTTAATGGCAGCCTATCAGATCCTATGTCCTTCTCAATGTGTACAGTTTTAACAAAGGCCCAAACTTTTCTGGCTGTTGCTGAAGTAGCTAAAGCTATGACTTCCTCTTCCAGCACCCTGTACAACTTAGGCTTGTCAAGAAATACCCTGACCCTAGCATTAACATCATCTGTAGGTACCTGGTAAAGCAACGGCAGATAACACTTACGAGAGCTTTCGTCCTGTCTAATATCTGACCAGCCTCCTTTTGCTCCACAGCTGACATTGCATGCTTCACTAAATTAAGCCACATTATTAAGGCTAGGGTCTTGCCAGCATGTGGAGATAAGGCCAAAACATTTCAGTGCAATTCTTTGAGCTGGACATATCGTTTTCTTTACAAAGGTCTGAGTTTTCTGCATGGTGATTATCCTTAGATAGTCTTTAAAATGCAGGAGCTGTTCATCTCACTGGAACATTAGCCCATATGATTATACCCACTGGGAATACTGCAGATGGCCTTTCAGGGTATATCATAAAATACGGGGGCAGAAAATATTCTGTTACTGGCCTCTCTCATCTCTGCCCAAATCTGTGTGGTCATAATGTGGAATTCAAATGTCACAGAGAGGGATGAAGTACTTCAGAAGGACTCAGTTTCAGGAAAAGCTATGAATGGTCAGAAAAGTCAGCACAGGTACTTGCCATAACTTGCTCATAGATGATAAAGTAAGCACTAATAAAGGAAAAGTACATTCAAACACCTTTAAAAGCATGTTCCTTATCAGTGGAGTATGAACATTTTCTGTGCATCTGTCAGTGACTTATTGGGTAGCACAACGAAGAAAAAATATTTTGCATCACAATACATTCATGGAAAATGTATGAATTTATAAAGTCCATGAAATTGCCATTTACATCAATCATACTATCTATACTGAAAATCCTTTAATATGTGGTTTATAGAGCTGTAATCCAGTAATTCATAGTGTCAAAAACTAGTCGTGGCTAATAAATCATTCTAATTGCTTACATATTTCTTATAATGTGCAGTTAAATGAGGCCATTATTAAGCAATTTAAGTAATGCAAAGCTAGCCTCCACTAGCAATTAAAAGTGAAGTGATCATTAGTTTATATGACCTAAAATGAATAACTGAAAGAAGAAGCTCCCCATATACAATAAAACGTACCAAGCAAGGTTAAGACAGTCTGTAAAACATTCAGGTATACAGAATCTGAGTGCACCTATTACAATAAAGGCAACATTTGCCCACGTTTAAAATAGGTAAATTTAAATTGTTGCTATTTATTTCTTGAACCTTCTTAGTGCTGCCTCACCAAAAGTCTTGCCTTTTCACTTCCCATCTAAAATGCACTTTAGATTCATACAACATATTATCCTTTCTCCATTCCAAAATGGGCACACAACCCTCAGTACCAAATATGGGGATCAACAGAACACAGTGTTTTTATTTCATCCAAAACAATTGCAATAGTGCATTAAAGAGCCATTCCTCATACTGTATAATTATATTACTTCCCAATATCTAACTGACATGCTAATGTTGGCTCATACTGTTACAGAAAACAGGCTTCCTTGGCTAAAGGAAGCACAGCATAACTGCTGGCATAGTATAATACACTTCAGGAAAGTGCTTCAGATATTCTGAAATTGTTTTTGTCTTCTGCAACCATTATGAAAAGAGAACAGCCCTGCTGAATTACACAAATTATATAGTAAAGTAACATTAACACGTATTTCACAAATAACCATTTCTAACAGTCACATTTTTTAATAAATGTTTAAAGCAAAAGGGATACTCAAAACTGTGGGCTGTATAGAGGTATCAATCTTCTGTCTCAGTGCAAGAAAATGCTGGAGAGGGTGAATAATAAATATGGAGAGCAGTAGAAAGTAAAATGTGAGATGAGCAGTTCGGATTCAGATGAGGATGCAGTATAACCCATTCAATGTTTGAAGTGAGACAAATAGTGGAGAACAAACTAAAAACGAGGAAAGATACCAACTGGGAACTCTTAGAAGCAAAGAAAGCTGATTTTGGCAGTCCTGAAATTGTTTTGAAGTCCCAGAAACATTTGTGAATTAGTGCAGGCTATGTGCAAAGACCTAATGATTAAATTCCGAATAGTTTGGACTCACAGAGGGGTTCCCATTGAGAATGGGTGTGTATCGGGGTTCAGCTCTGAGTCCACTGTTGTTTATATTGGTGATGGACTAGAGTAACAAAAAAGTTGGTAGGGCCAGATCAACAAAGTTGTTGTATGCAGACGATGTGGCATTACAGGCAAACTCTGAGCAAGAACTTCAGCAAAGGATAGGGGAATGTAATGCAAAATTTAAGGCAAATAGGATGAAAGTGGGTACAGATGAGACAACTGTCAATATAGCAAATGGAAGTAATCAGAAGAAGCTGATAATTGAGCTAGAAGGGAAATAGTGGAATAGGATAACAGCTTCAAGTATCTGGAAGCAGTGGTTGAGAAGAAGGGAAGTCTGGATGAGGAGGTCAAGGCTAGAATCATGGGGGCTGCAGCCACTTGGCACACAGAGTGTCATATGTGGTGTGTGACAGAAGAATTGTAAAGAAGCTGAAAAGTAGGGTGCTCAAAACAGTGAGCAGAGTAGATGAGGAAGCTAGAGGTGATAGAAATGAAGTGCCTGAGATGGGTGGTATGGTGCACACTGTGGAACAGATGAAAAAAAAGATGACATCAGAGCAGAAGCCAAAGTGGCTCCAATTGCAGAAAAGGTGAAAAAGAACAAATGACAGTGTTTCAGGCACATGTAGAGGAAAGGAAAGAACAATATAATGAAGATGATTTGGGAGAGGCAGGAAGAAGGCAAGAGAAAACAAGGATATCCAGCAGAGAGATGGCTGAATTGTTTGAGAGAAGACCTGAGACAGTTAGGCATGACTGTTTAAGAAAGTAGTAGAGTGACACTATATCAACAGAGATGTCAACAGTTGATCCAACATCCCATCCCTTGTGGAAGATATGAAAAGAAGGGTTGCTGATGATGATGATACTTAATGCATCAAAGAACCACATTTTCATTCTTAATAGAATTAGTGTTTTGTTTAGTGATAAATGTAAAAAATATTTTCGCTATTTATAGGTAGTTACTAGAAGCATAGCATGAATTCCCCATTCCTCTCAAGCACTGTCTGGTTAAGAGTTGCTCAATGTCACAAAGTAGCCATTCACTGGTGAGTTAAAACTGTCAGTTCCTGTACTACAAATGACCATGACTGCCCAAGGAGAGCAAAGTTCATAGATTGTGGCACAGAGAAGTCAGACACATGAGGGTGTCAGGAACTAAAAAGCAGGAAGAAAAACACAAGTGAGTGTTCATCTGAGGCTGCTGTTGCTGGAGATGGAAATAATACAGACCATAACATCATAAGATGGAAGTTACTGCAGAAAGAGATCCAAGACAGATGACTCTTAAAAGACATAGTTTCGGACAAACTTGTGCAACTACCAGGCTTTATAACATCATATACTTGGGTGGAGATACATAAGCAAACATCACCTTTGAAACTTTTACTGCCACCCAGTTTGCTGCTGCTTTTGACTAAAACAGATATTGCAGCCTTGGAAGGATTATGTAGTCAATGATTTAAGTCTGCAAACGAAGAAAAACATTTCTACAATTTTGAACTGATGTTTTTGATCTAGTAGACATTCAGGATTTTCTAGAAGAACAATGCCCAAGAGTCCATTAAGTAAGAAAAACAACTGAATCAAGAAGAATTTGGAATGGGAGAATGGAGGCCTAGATGGGTTATGAATTAAAAGGACTTTAAATTGTGTAATTTAAATAATGTACTTATTTTGCATGGAATTAAAGGATGTGTAGATACAGTGGCAAACCCAAGACTTGTTATTTATCTATCTTTCTAGCTATCTAAGTATCTTGGGCACATGATGTAGCATCAAAGAACTGAATTTTCTGGATGTTGGATGTCCTTCTGCACCCATGTCACATAAATGTGCTGATTGGAACCTGTCTGGTTGAGGGTGATTGGTCTAATGCTTGGAGTTAGCACCCTTATTGGTTCTTTTGAGTTTTTTAGACTTTTTTTTTAGTTTTTAGCTTCTGGTATTTAGGCTCTGTGTTTGAGCTGATTTCTGCTTGTTTGAACCAAGATAAACTGAGGTGGACTACCAGCCACAACTCTGAGCTGAGATACCAGATGACTCAAGGCTTCTGAGCTTTCCAAAAAACACAAGTTGCCTGTTTTTTTTTTTTTTTTGCTTGATTATACTATTTATTGCACTGTTTATTGTGTTCTGCTTATTTAATACTATATTTTAATACTGTAAACTAAACTGCACTGTTTGAACTTCATTTGTCTGCCTTACATTGCCTGCTAAATCATATTTTATTTCTGTTTTTCACAGCTGCAAAGTTTTTTTTGCGAGTGTCACTGTTTGCAAAGTAATTGTTACTACTTTTCACCATTTGAAAAGCATCTGTTCTATTCATTCTGTTTTCCTGCAAAGTAGTGTTTTAAATAACTGATTTGTTTGCTGTTTAAAACATTCTTTAGTGTTTCCTTCCTGTTTTTCTGCTGTTTAAAGCATTTTTAGCATCTCGCTGATGTTTTTCTGCTGTTTATTGTTTCCTGCTTAAATTAGTGTAGCTAGTAGCTGTAGCATAGTCCAGATACTGGTTTGCTGCATCTGGGTATGTTTGTAGTGGCTGTTATATTCTAAGCACATTTTCCAAGCCATCTTTGATTGGAAGGGGCCCATCTGCACTCTTGTGATAGAAGTATGCTGATTAGAACCTGTCTGGTGAAGGGTGATTGGTCTAGGGCTTGGAGTAAGCGCCCTCATTAGTTCTTTTGAGTCTTTTAAAAGTTTTTAAAAAGTTTTTAGCTTCTGGCATTTAAGTCCTGTGTTTGAACTGGTTTCTACTTGTTTGAACCAAGCTGCATTGAGGAGGGCTACCAGCCACAACTCTGAGCTGAGATGCCAGATGACTGAGGGCTTCTGAGCTTCCTAAAAAACCTTACGCTGCCTGTTTTTCTTTTTTTTTTTTTTGCTTGATTATACTATTTACTGCACTTTTTATTGTGTTCTGCTCATTTAATACTGTAAACTAAACTGCACTATTTGTACTGTGTTTGTTTGCCTTACTGTGCCTGTTAAATCATATTTCCTTGCTGTTTTCACTGTTGCAAAGCTTTTTTTTTTTTTGCTATTTTCACTGTTTGCAAAGTAACTGTTACTGCTGTTCACTACTTGCAAACCATATGTTCTTTTTGTTCTGTTTTCCTGCAAAGCAGTGTTTTAAATAATTTGTTTGCTGGTTAAAACATTCTTTAGTGTCTCCTTGCTATTTTTTCTGCCGTTTAAAACATTTTTAGAGCCTCACTGCTGTTTTTCTGCTGTTTAAAACATTTTTTTGTGTTTCCTGCCTACACTAGTGTAACTAGTAGCTGTAGCATAGTCCAGATGCTGCATCTGGGTCTGTTTGTAGTGGCTGCTGTATTCTGAGCACATTTCCCAAGCCATCTTTGATTGGTAGGGGCCCTTCTGCACCCTTGTGAGAGAAGTGTGCTGACCGGAACCTATCTGGTGAAGGGTGATTGGTCTAGGGCTTGGAGTAAGCACCCTCATTGGCTCTTTTGAGTCTTTTAAAAATTGTTTTTAAGTTTTTAGCTTCAGGTATTTAAGCCCTGTGTTAGAGCTGGTTTCTGCTTGTTTGTGCATCACGCAGCACTGTCACACAATTGTGCACCATAGCTGGACAGATAATTTTGACAATTTTTCCCTTAGATACAATGGTAGTACATTAGTGTAGTCCTCATCTTTAGTACATTTTCACTCTAAGAAGTACTGCTAGTGAGCTGTGACCTATTAAACCACCAGCCAAAAAACCCCATCAAAAATATCCACTTACACAGCACCTCCTAGATCAATCCTGAAAGCATCCCCTTTGTGATAACACTTCCTCACACCTAGCATTATGGACAATTGGACTTCCCTTGTGTCTTCTGCCAGCCTTGTTGACTTGGGTCTCCTGAGACAGTGTAGCAACTGCCTCATGTACACTGATATCCCTCTAATAATAACTCACTCTAGGACAGAGTGCGAGAGATGTATCTACATCAAGAATCTTCAATCCCAGCTCTCTTGCACTCAAAACAGTAACATTGAAGAGGTTGTTAACTCATCCACCACTACTCATCAACATAGTACCACTACTCATACACATAGTATGCATCCAATACATAAATCAACATATGCGGAGGTTCTCTCAAAAACTTACCAAAACATCAGAGACCTCCAAAACAAAAGATTGCTACAACTAACACAGTTCCCACAGCACCCAATATGCACAGCAACACCAGTGTCACCTACCAAACCCTTAAGGTGTAACACTCAAAAACCAAATTTCTTTGTCATTGGAGACTCCGTAGTGAGACACACAGATGTTCCACTCACCAGGTTAGATAAGGAGAAAGTCAGGTTCAGCTTCCTGTCCAGTGCTAGGATTCGTCAGATCACACATGCACTTGGGTCTCTTGGCAACAAGTACCATTATGACTTTGTCATAGCTCATGTTGGAGTGAATGACCTGAGACATACCTCATTGGACTATATGAAGAGAGACATGATTGAAGTCTCTGAGTATGTGTCCCATGCAGGTATGTCCTTAGCCTTCAGAAGCATATTACCCTCACCAAGAATAATGCCACAGTATAAACAAAAATTATTGATTTCAATAATTGACTTAGTTTTTGGTGTCACTCAAAGGGGATCCCATTTCTGTCAGCCTGGGATGACATGGTCGACAAACCTCACTGCCTTGCCAGAGATGGTTTGCACCCGGCATCAGTAGGCTTTCAGCTACTGGAAAAGACTCTTGCCTCCCCCATATTGCCTTTTTTAGACAAGGTCTCAAAAACAAAATTGCCAATGTGAAAAGTGCCAACCATAACAAAATAAGGGTTACGCTGCTAAAAGCTAGCAGCTTAAACCAAAAAATGCACCCCCTGGAAGCACTTCTATCACTGGAGGATGTAGATGTCTGTGAAGTCACAGAAATCTAGTTCACGGCCTCAGAGAGTACCCTGGCCTTGCAAGGCTACAATGCCTTCTACACCTTCAGGCTGCAAAACAGTTGTGTGAGAATCAAATCAGGCAGTGTTTCTATCTCTATTAGAGATAAATTCACCTTCTGACTAGTTAGACTGGACAACTCCATGGAGTTACACCAACTTCAGATTACTGTGGGTAAGACCCCCATTCAGGTCATAGCTAGTTATAGATCCCCCTCCATGGATCATAATGCAGAAGAGGCCTACTTGACCAAACTGGAGTCAATCAAAATATTGCCAAACACTCTGGTCATCGGGGATTTCAATTATCCCACCATCATCATCTGGAAATCTACCCTAGCCCTAACTCACTAGTGTAAAAGTTCCTTGACTTTGCTAACTCAAATGCCTTGGAACAAATTGTTTAAACCCCAACAAGGGGAACAAACATACTAGATCTTGTCCTCACTAACATGACAAACAGATGCACTACCGTAACTCCCAGACCATTATTAGTTAAATCTGAACACAAATCAGTCGTTTTCAAACTGGCACTAACACCAGAACTCGGAAAGGGTGAAGTCAAACTAAAAAACTTCACCAAAGCAAGCTATAATCCTAGGGGAAGGTATAAATGCATTCCAAGCCCCACCCCCAGATGTAAGTTGTAACCACACCAAAGCTTACACTAAAGCCCTATGCAATCACTTGTATAAGTGTATAGTAATGGCTGTTACAGAAAGAATCAAAGCTAGAGCCCCAAGTAAAATTGGACATCCAGCATCAACAATCTTTACAACAAACACAAAAAGTTGCTGTCTAAGAAAACTAAGGTGAGGCCTCAATAATGCAAAAGCATCCTCATCAGCCTCAACAGCCAAATAAGACATGTCAAATCCTTTAAGGGTAACTTTGAAAAAAACTTAGCAATCACAGCCAAGGATAATCATAAGGCCTGTTACAGCTACATACATAGCTTAAAAGGTAGGACCCAAGCATGGACTGAACCAGTGACTAATGCTGTCACACACACACACTGATCCCGCAGAGATAACAAACCTTCTAGCAGACAGATTTGGTGTAAATGTCACTCCCTTATCCCCAACAAGGTTATCACAAACCTTGCCTCAAATCCCCCTCCCTCACCCAACATGTCAGAAAAGCAAGTCATTAAAGCCTTGTCTAAGGCAAAAACACAGCTTCTATGGGCCCAGATAGTGTCCCAGGCTGTCTTCTAAACAAACTAAAACATGAACCAGCATCACCATTAAGTACCCTATTCAATCACAGCCTAACCACTGGCTTTGTTCCTGTGGAATGTAGAACAGCAACAGTTATTCCCTCCACAAAGGTGGCTTAGCAAAAGACCCAGGGAATTACAAACCCATAAGTCTGACCAGCCTCATTTGTAAAGCCATGGAATGTATCATCATAGACTTCACAAATAAAGACATAGGCAACTTCCAAACCCTGGATCTGACCCAGTTTGGCTTCATCAAGGGCAGATCCTGCCTGCTAAACCTGATGGATTTCTTCAAAAATGTGACCAGGGTTATTAACAAGGGCAGATCTGTATGCACAGCATACCTCAACTTGGGAAAGACCTTTGCCACAATCCCACACTCAGGCATTACCGATAAACTTAGCAAACTGAATGGGAACCCTTTGCCATAAGATGGTTTGCCACCTGGCTCACAAACCAGTCACACACTATCAAAGTGGGTGACTCCACATCAACCAGCAGACCTTTCATCAGCGGGGTGCCACAAGGGTCAGTGCTTGGCCCCCTATTCTTTGGTATATACTTCTCAGAAGTTCAGGCTAAAACTAAGGGATTGTGGCTGACCATGTTTGCAGACGACTGCAAACTGGGTGCAATTATCTAATCCCAAATGATGTCAGTATACTTCAGGAGAGTCTTACTCAGACCAATGACTGGTGTCCAGGGGCAGCTCGTGGTATTGGACTGCCGGACTGCAGCCCTCCCACCTACAAAAGAAAGAAAAAAAAATCTGTTAAACTAAAAAACAAAAAAAAACACGAGTCCAGACTGCAGTCCGGATAAAGAAACACAGGTACCCAGCAATCTTTGCTGCAAATGCACCCAGGAATCATTGCGGGAACGACTGCACAGAAGAGGAGGTCCGGACTGCATCGGCTGCAGGCAAATCCAATCAGGACTAAGAGGTGAGCTGCTCTCGCGGGATTTTCATTGCACGGGCTCATTCAGGAGGTAGGTGCAGCAGGGTTTGGTCACTGGCTGGATTGCTCCATGTCGCGGGTAGATTTTGGTGCTTGGTCAGACATGATACATCATCAGGTAAGTGAGTATTGCAGCAGGTTGGTCTGGAGGAATTTGCTGTTGTTTATGGTCGGTCGCTGCTGGAGGGATTTGCTGTTGTTTATGGTTGGTCGCTGCTGGAGGGATTTGCTGTTGTTTATGGTCGGTCACTGCTGGAGGGATTTGCTGTTGTTTATGGTCGGTCGCTGCTGGAGGGATTTGCTGTTGTTTATGGTCGGTCGCTGCTGGAGGGATTTGCTGTTGTTTATGGTCGATCGCTGCTGGAGGGATTTGCTGTTGTTTATGGTCAGTCGCTGCTGGAGGGATTTGCTGTTGTTTATGGTCGGTCGCTGCTGGAGGGATTTTGTGTGTGTGTGTGTTTGCGTGCCTGGGATGTAAGAGTAGGGGAGTCAGTGAGGGAGTAGTTAGGAAGATGTGTGTATATGAATGAATAAGTGTGTCTGAGTGCGATTGGGCAGGGATAGGGCAGCTTTGCGTGCACTTGTGTGTGTGTATGTGTGCCTGGGAGGTAACAGTGGGGGAGTCAGTGATGGAGTAGGTTAGGAAGATGTGTGTGTATATGAGTGAATAAGTGTGTCTGGGAGTGTCATTGGGTGGAGATAGTGCAGCTTTGTGTGCGTGTGTGTACATGAGTGGGCTGGCGTTAATCTCAAACTTCCGCACACCCCTAGACTAATGAGCAGAGCCTGGAGCACTGGGCGGGCAAACCACTAGCCAGCAAGGATATCTTTTAAATGCATGGATGAGCAGCGCTTTAACAGAATAGGGATCTGGGGATGGAGTAACCACTAGCTATAAGGGATAAGTCTATAGCTGTGCCTTAATGGTGTACAGGGCTGGGGAAGAAACCAGGATTTACTGTGCACTTTGTGTCTGAGCTGCAGTTAAACGCAGTGTGAGTTGGGAGGGAAACCCTAGATGCCAGGGATAACATTAAAAAAAAAAAAAATTCGATAAAAAAAAAAAAAAAACAGTACAAAAGGGAAGAAAGGGATTTGAAGTATGTAACTTTGATAAAAGAAACACCAGAATTAACCCACTGCAGTCATAAGTTAGGGCAAAATGTTATTTTTGTTCTATATATATTGAGACTTTCAGGCATTATGCAATTCCTACAACAGTTTGTGACCTATAAGGGAGAAAGGGAACACTAAGCATACATCTCAACCTCAAAGGAAAACATAGATAGTCACTTGAATAATAGCTTTTCCCTTGCATGTATTTACTGAATGATCTGAAGTTAGACTCAAATATCTGCCAAGGACTGACTGTAATCACTTGTGAATTACCAAGGCAGAGTTGTGGGGACAATGTGACAACTGGCACAGGTATGGGGTATCAAGTATGTGTCTCTCTTACAGTGTGCTTGTGTGTGGGAGAGTGAATGGGGGTGCCTGTGCTAACATGGTGTGGTGTAACTATTACAGGAAAGTGCTGATCTGCACTTGCAGTAGTTAATGGTGATTCATAGACATGCAGATTAGCTGATAATGAGATCTTTCCTCATTACATGTAATGAGTCTGTAAATCGCAAAATACCACATCACAGAAACAGGGACTTTTTACTGCAGCTGTTAAAATGAGTGGTAGGGTTCTTAATGAATCCTCAGGTTTATTTATCACTGAACTTACCCTGCCTAGATGTTGTGTTTTGCAGTCATATGAGTAGCATTACACATGTACACTTCTGTCACACAAATATTATACTGTTATTTATAACACAGTAATAAAAAAGGTGAGCAGTTAGAATACAGAACTGTCAAAAGTGTTTTTTTTCCCCTTAACAATCCTTTCTGTCTACTTTGAAATATCTTTGCAGCACAAGAGATAAGTAGGACATTCCAGTAGCATAGCTGTCAACTTCTTTGCTCAAGAATCATGGAAAAAGTAAAAAATAATGATGGGCAAAGGCCCCAAAACAGGGACAAATATTAATCTTACTCTGACTAACTCAGAAAGATAAGAGTGACACATTTTATATCAGCATGCATTTTATGAAGAATAAGTAGTTTGAAACTCTACTGGCATTATTGACTGACTGTAATCCTCAGTGACTTATCAGAAAATTAAAAATGTTGTATGAGGAGCAGTGCACAAATAAGAGGCAAAATCAGGGACTGTTGAGAATTATGGACTACAGGCTGGACCTGCTTAGTAACTTTTTCTTCTTAATATATTTTTTTCATTTATCAGGAATGCCCACTGTTGACTTTAACTAACATTTCATATCTACAGTAGTCCTAACATTTTGTCTCACTGAAGACTTGAGAAAGAACTCAATATGTGATATGACTGAATTTTTCAGTTATTTCTCCTCTTTTTCTTCAGAATTCCTCATCAAATCTTTTTCAATTTGGTTGGGAGTTTTTTAATGACTTTTGGTATTTTTTTATATATTTTGCACTAACCAAAAGAAATTTGAAACTTAACACTGTGGTAAACAGAACATATTACGATATGTTTTTTGTTTAGGCCTCTTTAGTCTTGGATCAATACACCATATCAAACAGTATTTTCATTTTTTTGTTTTGTTATGTTTAGATATAACACTGGTACTCACTGCTGCACATTCACACACATATTCAACAACTTTAGCTTAATAAAAAAGTTCCTTATGATGGTTTCCAGAGAGAAAAATTCAAGTATCACCATTATCCTGGGCATGATAAAAACTCTAAAGTGATGTCCTCATACCTGTTAATCTCTTAGCACAGGAATTCTGGACAATGCCAAAAATAATGTGTGGGATGCAAGGGCCTAAAATCAGGGACAGATTTTAAATATTGTTATAAACTTGGAAAATTGCGAGAATAATAAGTTTTGCATTTTCTGAAGGATGTGAAACCTAAAACTCTAATGTCTGCCATTATTAAGTGACTTCAGTTCTCAATGATTTAAGATGCAAGTAAGTTTTAATAGGCATACTGTTAAAGAATTTATCAACACTGAAAGCCTTTTTGTTGTTGCCATGCAGAGAATATTTACATAACTAGATAATGTATAAGTCTTAGGTATTGAAGTGCACATGACATTATTGTAATAAAGGACAGGATTACAGTATTTTCAGAAGCTCATTACATTTGTTGGAGACTTGGAGTCATCATTCCAGGCTTTACCCATAAACTAAACAGAATGTCAATCTATCATGTGTGGTCCATAACCTGTGCAGTAATCCTTTAAGCAACTTATCTTGAGCTTCCTTCTTGTTTTCTGTTCATTTTTTACTTTGATCATGTTTTCCCCATGAAACAAGTAGATAGCTGTTGTCAGGCAGCAGGTCTTTTTTGGGTAGTCAGGCAGCAGGTCTTTTTTTGGGTAAGAAACATTTTTACAAGTGGGGGTATCACAGAGATTGCTACTTTTAGCATGTTACTTGGCACTTTTGTAAAGCTGAATATAAATTATAATTAGAACTGCAGTGCAAAGAGAAGTGGTTTGAGTTGAGTACTACTTGTTTTTTTATACTTGATTTTGACTGGCATTCCAGTAATGTATTTAAAAAGTAATTTATTTTTTCATGCCTCACAACCTTTTTGTTTCCATCTAGATATTAAGTAAGCTGCCATGTAGCCAATGCATTGAAATATTTTTTTTTCTTCTCCACTTAATTTTGTCTTGATTAGACTCTCATAATGACTGTTTAAATACGCTGCCCTGGGTGCCAAAGTCCCAGTTTTTGTGGTTTTGAGCATGGCTGTACCCCTTTCTAGTTGACAACACCCCTTCCCACTGGCCCCACCCATTCAGCTGTCTCCTGCAGCCCCCCTTTGATTTGAAGTCACCAGCTACCACTGCTGGTGTCTTAGTCATGGTCTCAGACTGAATGCAAAGAAATGCATCATTCCCTTCGGTAAAAACAATGTCGCTTCACACTGTCAAATTAACAAGCATACCTTACATACCTACGAAGTGATAAGAGATCTGGGATCACAAGTAGACTGTGACTTTAACTTTGACCACCATGTGTCGACTGTAGTAAAGAAGGATTTCTACACAGCATACCTGATTAGCAAAGGCATCACCTCTAGAACAAAGGAGGTTATAACCCCTCTATACTCATTACTAATCAGGTCCATAGTTGAGTATAATGCCCCTTTTGGCAAGTACCATTTACAAATCACCTGCAGCAATTGGAAAGACCTCAGAGGTTTCTGAATAAGATCAAGGGACTCCAGCATGTACCTTACACAGACCGACTAAAGTCCCTGTCACTATACTCAGTATCATATAGACTTCTTAGAGGAGACTTATACTTGGCTTACAGTACAATCTCCAACCAAAACCTAATGAATTTGTTGCACATCGTAAATCAAATGAGACTAGAGCTACCCATTCCAGGGACCTAAATATGGACAGTGACTTGAATAGGACATGCTGGAGGGACAGATGTGTCTCTCAACGACTGCTGCATCTTTGGAATAGGCTGCCAATTCCTGTGAAGCAGAGCACCTCTATGACAATGTTCAAAAGTAACCTGGACGAATGGATGGGGCACCATAAATTCTTATCAGGGATAGTGCTCACAACCCCCCTGGACATGGGCAGTCATCAAAAAATACAATCCTGGGTATTGACTACAGTATTTATGGTATTACATTGGGATGAAATGACATGGCATGAAATGACCTCTGGGCTGATAGCCTAGTAACCTCCTATGAACCTATGATCTTAGGATCAACGGCTGCTATAAACAATTATGAGGACAGAGGGGTCAAGGAGTTATTCAATGAGAAATTGCAAAATTTTCCTAAATGTGATAGTAATAAACATTTCTAATTTGGTTGCAACATTAGGCAACAGGATATAGATAGTAATCAAAGTGATGAATTGGAAGGTGCTCTGAAAGAAAAAAATATTAATATAAAAGAACATATGCTAGATAAGTATTGAAATGATTTCCTTTATTAAACATATAAAATTAGAGTTCATGGATCTTAAGTTGGAATAAACTACTGCATTAGGTAATAAATATCTGTTACAAGACCTGAAATTGAAACTTGGAGAGGTGACCATTAAGAAAAAAGTGTAGCAGAGATATATAACTGGAAAGAGAAAGAGAAAAAGAAAAGGGTCTATTAAAGAGAAACTTTTAAAGAAAGGGGGCGAGTCAAAGAATAAATAGTCATGTATGTATCTCCTTAACTGTGAAAGCATAAATACTCTATTAAAGAGAATAACATTTTTTGAAATGGTGTTTAACACTTATGTGTGATGTAATATGTTTAATTGTATTCGATTTATAGCATAGAGCTTATTTTGGAATTATATGGGATAGTAGGTAATGTAGTTCTTTGAGAAAAAAGACTGTTTTGGAATTGCCGTGTTATTTTTAAAAACTCACAGCAGAACAACAACGTAATGATAACGAAGGTACAGGACAGCACGAGTCCTCAGCTGGAACAGGTAACAGTTTATTAAGAACTACGCTGATGATCCACAACAATAAAAAGAAGGATATAATAAGTACAATAATCTAATACGTGGTCGACAGTTAAGCGCTTTCATCTGGCTATGCAGACTTCCTCAGAACTGCCATAATAAATACAACTTCCTTTTTATATTAAATTTTGGCGCCGACCATTATTCAAACTCTTAAAAAGATATCTACCTAATTCTGGATGTAATGCAACTACAGTGTAGACAATAAATACTAAACTGTGAACCTTATAGACCGAACATATATACATAAATATACTGTAAACATCACATGCATCCATCTGAATATTATAATATTTAAATTGTCATATAAAACTTCATATAAACTAAATAATTTACCTTAAAATTACTTGAAATTACTAAAAATTAAACACATTTGAAGGCTACATAATCTAAGCGCATACATAAATGAATTCCGTGTGTGATAATAATAAATTCCATAATAAAACATAAATCTTCCGAGTATTAATAAATACTAGCATTTAAAAATAAATGCAAGTGAATGTTAAATAATAAATGAATTAATTAATAATGTGATAATTAATATATAAAAATATATAATATTTTATTGTTTAATTGTTAAATAAATGTATACTTTATGCCAAACTTAAAAATGGTTTAATGCTGATATAATCATTGATTCCTGGGAACCTAAGAGCATCTGTCAGAATTTGCCATTTGCTCTCTTTGGTGGCTAACATACCCTTTACATTGCCACCCCTAATACTCGGATTTACCTGATCAATAATGGTGAATTTAAAATTGTGCGTGTCCCCGTTATTAACAATATGTCTACATAGTGCATTCTTCTTATCTTTCCTCTTGATACAATACAAATGATCATATATACGACGTTTTAATTGTCTTTCCGTTTTTCCTATGTAGAACGCGGAACACGCTTCACAGGTGGCGATGTATACCACAAATTTTGTGTTACAGTTTCCTACTCTACCTCTGATAAATGTTCCATTAAAGTTGTTTAATTTGAATTCTTCTTTCTCATTAATGTGCCTGCACTGTTTACATGCACCACATTTCACTGTACCTTTTCTATTAGTTTCAACATATTCAATACTGCTTTCAACCATCCTTTTCAAGTTTGGACCCATTTTATATACAAATTGAGGAAACCTACCAACCTTCTGTATTATATTCTCATCCATAGTCATTAACCTCCAATGTTGTTTAATCATATTTTCTATGTACTTCACCACAGGTGAATACATTAAAACACATACCCTTCCCATTTGTTCACTTGTTCCTTTACTTTTTTTGTACAATGGTGTTTCCTAATAATGGTTTATACTTCCTGTCCCATTCCAAACTAATGTATCTGACTACATCATTTAATAAAGGTTCAGGATACCCTCTTATAGTAAACATTTCCTTAATATTTTGCAATTCTTGATTCACTAAATCCTTAGTAGAAGACATTCGGGCCACCCGTATACATTGTCCTTTAAATATATTTTTGAACATGTGTGTAGGATGGTTACTACTAAATTCCAAATAATCATTTGAGAATGTATCTTTTCTGTATATTTTAGATACAAAACCATCAATTCCATGACTAATGTAAGTGTCCAAATAAGCAATACCTTTAAGATTATAGTTATAAGTAAATTTTAGAAAGTCTGTAGTTTGATTGAGATATGTAATAAAGGAACCAATATTGTCAACTGGGCCATCCCATAATATAAACAAATCATCTAAAAATCTTGAGTAATACTTGACGTGTTTATAATATTGACTATTAAATAGTTGTTCCGTCTCCCATTCTAGCATAACTAAATTTGCAAATATGGGAGCACAAGATGCTCCCATTGCAACACCTGTTGTTTGTTTAAAAAAATTCATTCTCAAAAAAGATGTAGTTATGATCCAATATTAAGCCCATTATATCAGTCATGAGATTAATTTTATCCCATTCAAAGTTTGTAAATTTCCTTAAACTGTTGCTAAAATACTCGAGACCAATATCCTTTGGAATACAAGAAAACAAGTCTACAACATCTATCGTTAAAAATACAAGATTCTCATTCCAAATTTGGGGTGTAAGTTTACTAAGAAACATCCAAGAGTCTTTAATCAGATGGGGAATGTTATTATAAACTAATTTTGCCCATCTGTCTATAACAACTCCTATGGGATAGATTTTAGACTTGCTTCCTGAAATAATAGGTCTAAATGGCGGACTTTCCATATTTTTATGTATTTTGGGAATTCCTATAATGGAAGCTAAGGTAGGATGTTCAACCTTTAAAAATTGGTATAACTCATACGTAATCCTTTGGTCAATGTAATATTCTTCTAGGGCCAGATCAATATGTCTATACCCGATATTAACTTTATTTAATGAAATGGCTTCATATTTACCAGATGAATGTAAAATTTTATAGATCTCATTAAAATAATCTAATTTGTTGTAAATAACAATGCCACCCCCTTTGTCGGGTTTCATGACCCTCACTTGGTGGTTATTAATCAGAGTTTTCAAACATGTTCGTTCTCCTACAGATAAATTGTCCTTCCATTCATTCTTTTGTCTCAAATGCATTCTGTAGGTTTTATAAAAACTGTAAATGTCCTGACTAACAATTTTTTCAAAACTACCTACAACAGGATTACTAATGGGCACAAACGTGCTTTTTTTCTTCAGAATATTATGGTTCCTGTTACAGCTATAACTGTTTTCTGATTCATCTTTATCAAACTGAATTGCTAAATTTAACCTACGACAAAATAATTTTATTTCCATAATTGTGTCCACTAAATTTACATCAACAGTGGGAATAAACTTCATTCCTTTAGAAAATAATTTATAAAAATCTTCTGTAATACCATAATTGGTATAATTGAACACTTTGAAACTATTATAAGTAGTAATAATATTATGTTTTTGTTCAATTGGTTCCATATTCACACTGTCCTGACTCTCGCTTAATATACCAAGGGGCTGAATGTCATTACTCACTAAAAGCTTATTTTCATATACATCATTACCTTGTACTGTGATTTCTTTGTCACATGTATTCTGTATCATCATCTCTTTCTTCTGTTCCATGGTGTAAATGAGTTTTTTGGTGAATAGCCACCTCTACCCTTGTAACTGTTCACCTCACCTTCCATAATATGATCTCCGAATCTATCCTGTCTACCCTTCACATTTTCATGTCTATCCTTGGGCCAAATATATGCTCTGTGATTTGTATATTGATCTAAATCACAAGCAATTTTTCTTGCTTTTCTATTGTATATGTCCCTTGCTTTGAGATCTGCCTGAGTGAATTGTTTTTCATATAACTCACTCCATTGTATAAAGAATTCATGCTTCACAATTTCCTGATTTAACATATCAACATCGTGAATTAATTGTATTATTTTCTCATCATTCTTTTTAAGTAGCAAATTCATATAGTTGTATCCAAAACTATCAAATAATAAATTAAAATCATTCTTTGTTCTAGAATTTAACTCAACCCCCATGGGTATTTTAAAAAATCTAATACCCTTTGGAACAATTTTGAGGGACATACATTTTGTAAAATATGCATTCTATATATTCTCTATAACAGGGACATGCACAATTTTAAATTCACCATTATTGATCAGGTAAATCCGAGTATTAGGGGTGGCGATGTAAAGGGTATGTTAGCCACCAAAGAGAGCAAATGGCAAATTCTGACAGATGCTCTTAGGTTCCCAGGAATCAATGATTATATCAGCATTAAACCATTTCTAAGTTTGGCATAAAGTATACATTTATTTAACAATTAAACAATAAAATATTTATATATTTTTATATATTAATTATCACATTATTAATTAATTCATTTATTATTTAACATTCACTTGCATTTATTTTTAAATGCTAGTATTTATTAATACTCGGAAGATTTATGTTTTATTATGGAATTTATTATTATCACACACGGAATTCATTTATGTATGCGCTTAGATTATGTAGCCTTCAAATGTGTTTAATTTTTAGTAATTTCAAGTAATTTTAAGGTAAATTATTTAGTTTATATGAAGTTTTATATGACAATTTAAATATTATAATATTCAGATGGATGCATGTGATGTTTACAGTATATTTATGTATATATGTTCGGTCTATAAGGTTCACAGTTTAGTATTTATTGTCTACACTGTAGTTGCATTACATCCAGAATTAGGTAGATATCTTTTTAAGAGTTTGAATAATGGTCGGCGCCAAAATTTAATATAAAAAGGAAGTTGTATTTATTATGGCAGTTCTGAGGAAGTCTGCATAGCCAGATGAAAGCGCTTAACTGTCGACCACATATTGGATTATTGTACTTATTATATCCTTCTTTTTATTGTTGTGGATCATCAGCGTAGTTCTTAATAAACTGTTACCTGTTCCAGCTGAGGACTCGTTGTGCCATCATGTTATTTTTAAAAAGAAATATATGACTTCCGGAAATTGTTATAGTGAGGTCTGGTGGGAGAGTAAGTGCAGATAATAGAAAATAAGGAGCTACTGTTTTTAACATTATATATATATATATATATATATATATATATATATATATATATATATATATATATATATTCCACAGTAATTCTCTGAGAAAGAAAGAAAGAAAGAAACCAAGGACAATTGTTTTTTTCCCCTCTGTTATTAACATAAAATTAATTTGTTTGGGAAATTTTCATTTAAATGTAAGAAATGTACAGGGAAGGATGTCAAACTTCTATTGGATATCTGCAAACATAGTAGCTTAAGGAGAGGAAAACAAGAGACTTTTATGTATAGGAAGGGAAAGGTCAGAACTAAGATAGATTGTTTTATACAGAAATTCCTTAGCCAGCCTATGGGCAACATTTTGCAAGATTTTCTGATTATCTGGACATATGGAAAATTATGGATAGAGTATGTAAACAGAGAAAATGGTATTAAAAGGTTGAAATGTTCTATAACAGAGAGTAATTACAGAAACCCATAAGATTGTTAATGGGATTATTATATTCAAATGAGTTCTTGCTATCAGAAAGGAACTTGGAGGTAGTTAGCTCTTAAGAGCAAGTGTACATTAAAATGTATGAAACTGGAAAGAATTATACACACAGAGGAATTTAGGCAGTATATGGGCATTGCTAAAAAGTTTCACACAGATATAGAAGCTGGGGGTTAAGTCTGTTTTATTAAAGCAAGAGAATTATATGAAAGCAACACACAGTAAATGAAAGAAGGAGGAAGTTAAGTTCATTACTTACTAAATCAGTAAAAGGGGTAGATGTAAACTGTACTGTGTACAGGACAAGAACACAAATATCTGTTACAAATAATGGAAATAACAGAATGGTTAGACATATGAGAAAGGGAAACATTAGGGTAGAAAGTATTGGGTGATAAGCAACTAAGTGAAGAAGCCAGTTAAGTTAGATAATGATATCATGTTAGAAAAGCTGACGAGTCTTATAGCAAATGCATCTCCGGGACTGTTAAGCTATGAATATATGAAGAGATGATGAAAAAAGAATGTTAAAGTTTTGAACAAATAGTATTTGGAAGGAATAGTTAATGAAGAAATTGTTAATACTGGTTTAAAGTTTTTCTTGAAGAAAACTGAAAGAGTTGTTAACAAACTGGTTGCCAATTTCATTATGTAATATGAACCATAGGTACTAATGCATACTTGCTTATGTTTGCATTTAATACTTACAGTGTTCTAAACTAATGCACAAAGACATTTATGGAAAATACAGTAGAGAAAGTAAAGTTATTAATGCTGGTTCAGAAAATGACAGACTATAAATAAAGATAGAGAAAGAGGTAAGTATTATCTGACATTTCCAAAGCTTTTGATTTAGTTTTCCATTACAAATGTAGGAAATTTTAGAGGAATACTGGCACAAAAAATATATTGCACATCATCGTAACTGGGTGGGTAAATTCATCAGTATGATATAAGGCAAGCTGTAAGAGCCTCTGATAAGTGGGATTTTTGTTTTCTACACAAATAAATGCTTTTGTATCTCTATATAAGAAGGAGATAGAACTGAGCAGGCTGGAGTGAAGCCCAGAGTTAAAGCTTTTGTTGATTTTGGCATTGATTTTAGTATATGTAAGCAAAGTATTATTAAAAATAATGATTCATGGATGAAAGAAACCCTATTTATGTTGTAAATGGAGCTGGGGAAAAGCAGATTAATTTTGATTAAAGAAAAGAGTAAAAGTCAGCAGGATCAGTATAGCTAGGGGGATACCTGTCAAATCTTCGAACGCTCAAAATTTCGAACGTTACTCACAGTTAGACGTTGCCCGTTTGATTCTCAGTTAGAGTGTCTTCTGTGTGGCGACGTGCGTGAATGGGTGTTCCTTCGTTGAAGGTTGTGCATTAGGCCTGGCAAACCAGCATGTAAAACTCTACTGCCAATCATTAGCGGACCGGAGTTCCGCTGTGGTGACCCCTAACCGGGAAAAGCCGAAAGACACAAACAAACATGGTTGAGACCAAACGTTCTAAATTTTGAGTGCTCGAAGACAGACTTTCAATGGCACTGTATGGTGCAGATAGGGAGAATTTCCCTTTTCTGCACTGAAGTGCGGTCTCGGAGTTGATATATTTAAGTAGGGGGGGGTTGGGGGTGCAGGGGGGGCTTGCCCTCCTGCCTACACTGTTAAAGTTTTTTTTTCTGTTTTCTTTTTTTTTATGTTCGAACATCCAAATGTCGAACATTTGGTCTCGACCATGTAATGTTCAACATTTTGGATGTTCGAACATTTAATATAGACCCTAGGATACACACACACACACACACACATATATAGATATATATATATATATATATATATATATATAGATATATATATGTATATGTATATATATATATATATATATATATATATATATATATATCCGACTTCAGACCAGTGACAAGTGGAGTACCACAGGGTTCAGTCCTTGGTCCTTTCCTGTTTGGTATCTACTTTTCTGAAGTACAGGCTAACACAGAAGGTCTTTGGCTAGGAAATACACCCCAGAGATCACTTCTGTGGCTCTGCTCGACAGGGGCACAGGAAAATAACTTTCTTGGGTGGTGTAAGCTAGGGATACTTGTCTGTTCCAGTCTTGGTTGGAGAGAGCCTTGCCTCTAGAGTGGCTGTATAAGTACATCTCTCGCAAATGTTAGTGTTTGGCGGTAGGAGGAGAGGGTTGTCTGTGTACATGAGGCATTTGTAGCATTGCCTCAATATGCTCAGGCTCATCAGGTAGGCTGGAGAGTACACCGGGAGCTGTCTTTAGGACATGCCTGAATAAGTAGGGAAGTATAAAGACTATACACTTCTGGCAGATGCAGAGGTTGAGTGCTTAGTGCTGCAGTAGATTTAGAAAAAGTCCTGGGCTGAATGGTGCAGGTCTGGGTGCTTTAAGCTGAAAGACTGACAAGTTCTAAGGGAAAAACTGAAGAGCAGACCTTGTGGAACTGGGAATGGTTAACCCCAGCTAACCGGCGCTGCTCGTTGTGCAAAAACACACAAAAGTGGGTTTTATAGCAGGAAGATAAAAGGGATAGAAATTAGCCCAAAATGGCCAATAAACTACAAATTCTGAGCTGAATACCACTCCTTCAGGGACAGATAGGCTACTCAAAACTCCCCACTCTCACTGGTAAACAGAAAAACTTCTTTCTATCCAAGTAAGTTATGGACCAACACAGACACTACAATAAAGCCCTGAATTCAGCAAACTCTGAAAACTGGACTCTACTAGCTTCAGAAAGGTGGGAAACAAGTACAGGTTAGCTTATTTATTTATTTTTTTTTTAGAAATGAAGGCAGTAAACACAAAATGAACACTTTAAGGCACAGAAAAATGGCTATCGCACTTGAGTGTGTAGCCAACAACAGTTAAAACAGTTTAAATGCTTAAAAATGAATTTAAAGTGCAAACAGTAAATAAGTACAGTAAAACAGTTGCAAAAGTTTTTTTAGTATCAAATAAATGCTAGAAACTGAACGTTTAGGCAGAATTAGCAATTTCTAACAAGAAACAAGCCAAAAAGTACTTACATCAAACCAAAGTCTCTCATTTCTCTTTCTGCTGCTGTAGGACTCTGCAGATCACATGGGCAGGTTTTTGCTAAGCTGATACAGGTGCAAAAAATGTGCAAAAGTGGGTTTTTATAGCAGGAAGATAAAAGGGATAGAAAATAGCCAAAAAGGCCAAAAAACTACAAATTCTGAGCTGAAAACCACTCCTCCAGGGACAGATAGGCTGCTCAAAGCTCCCCACTCTCACTGCTGAACAGAGAAACTTCCTTCTATCCAAGTAAGGTATGGGCCAACACAGAAACTACAATACAGCCCTGGATTCAGCAAACTCTGAAAACTGGACTCTACTAGCTTCTGAAAGGTGGGAAACAAGTATAGTATAGCTTATTTTTTTTTTTTTTTTTTTTTAGAAATTAAGGCAGTAAACACAAAATAAATACTTTAAGGCACAGAAAAATGGCTCTCGCACTTGAGTGTGTAGCCAACAACAGTTAAAACAGTTTAAATGGTGTAAAACAGTTGCAAAAGTCTTTCTAGTAACAAATAAATGCTAGAAACCGAGCATTTAGGCGGAATTAGCAATTTCTACCAAGAAACAAGCCAAAAAAGCACTTAAATCAAACCAAAGTCTATCTTTTCTCTTTCTGCTGCTGTAGGACTCTGTAGATCACCTGTGTAGGTTCTTGCTGAGCCTTCAGAAGCGTAAAAAATGGCCTAAAGTGGGTTTTTATAGAAGAAAGATAAAAGGGATAGAAATTAGCCCAAAATGGTCAATAAACTACAAATTCTGAGCAGAAAACCATTTCTCCAGGGACAGATAAGCTGCTCAAAGCTCCCCACTCACTGGTGAACAGAGAAACTTCCTGCTATTGAAGTAAGGTATGGGCCAACACAGAAACTACAATACAGCCCTGGATTCAGCAAACTCTGAAAACTGGGCTCTACTAGCATCAGAAAGGCGGGAAAAAAGTATAGTATAGCTTATATTTTTGTTTTTCTGTTTTTTTTTAGAAATGAAGGCAGTAAACACAAAATAAACACTTTAAGGCACAGAAAAATGGCTATCACATTTGAGTGTGTAGCCAACAACAGTTAAAACAGTTTAAATGCTTAAAAAATGAATTTAAAATGCAAACAGTTAATAAGTACAATAAAACAGTTGCAAAAGTCTTTTTAGTATTAAATAAAAGCTAGAAACTGAATGTTTAGGTGGAATTAACAATTTCTAACAAGAAACAAGCCAAAAAAGTAGTTAAATCAAACCAAAGTCTCTCATTTCTCTTTCTGCTGCTGTAGGACTCTGCAGATCACCTGGGCAGATTCTCGCTGAGCTGATACAAGTGCAAAAAACGTGCAAAAGCAGGTTTTTACAGCAGGAAGATAAAAGGGATACAATTAGTCCAAATGGCCAATAAACTACAAATTCTGAGCTGAAATCCACTGCTCCAAGGACAGATAGGCTGCTCAAAGCTATTCACTCTCATTGGTGAACAGAAACACTTCCTTGTATCCAAGTAAGGTATGGGCCAACTGAGAAACTACAACACAGCCCTGGATTCAGCAAACTCTGAAAACTGGACTCTACTAGCTTCAGACAGGTGGGAAACAAGTATAGGATAGCTTATTTTTTTTTTATTTTTTTTTTTAGAAATTAAGGCAGTAAACACAAAATAAATACTTTAAGGCACAGAAAAATGGCTATCACACTTGAGTGTGTAACCAACAACAATTAAAACAGTTTAAATGCTTAAAAATGAGTTTAAACTGCAAACAGCAAACAAGTACAATAAAACAGTTGCAAAGGTCTTTTTAGTATCAAATAAATGCTAGAAACCGTGCGTTTAGGCAGAATTAGCAATTTCTAACAAGAAACAAGCCAAAAAAGTACTTAAATCAAACCAAAGTCTCTCTTTTCTCTGTTTGCTGCTGTAGGGCTTGCAGATCACCTGGGCAGGTTCTTGCTGAGCTTATTATTGTTTATTTGGCAATGTGTGAATTTAGTGTTTTTCACAGAGGAAAAACTCAGAGAAGGTAACATGACCATACAAGGGACTATTTTATTTATTTATTTTATTTTACATTTGTTGACTGGGATAGTCCGACTGGATGCATGTCCATTTTCAGCGGAGGCCCGGGGAGAAAACCTCCAAGGGTAAGCAGATACAGCATTACATAATACCAGCATTACATATTACAAACAGACTATTTACAGAGATTACATAAGTAAGCAAGTTAAACAAGTTCCACAGGTTACAGTTAATCCTGAGAGCAAGTCAGGATTAAATTAAATTACACAGTAAACTGGTTAACAGATTTTTACACATTCTAGAGAGAGAGTTAGCCAGGCTTGATACATTGACATAGCCAGTTAAGTGACAAATGTTGTTTGAGTCTAGTTTTAAATTGACCTAAGGTGGAAAGTAAGGTAATATCAGCTGAAAGAGAGTTCCAGGATCTACTTACAGAGTTTGCAAAGAGAGAATCACCGGCTGTGTTATTAATTTTGCTAGTCTGAATTAATAGTTTGTTAGATGATCGAAGCAGTCTAGGATTGTTATAGGGGGTGATAATATTTTTTAAGTGCAGGAGTATTGTCCTGATTATAGAGGATTTTATAGGCCATAATCAGTTGGTTATACTGGATTAGGCTGGGTAGTTCAAGCCACCCAAGCTGATTTAGATTGATGCAATGATGTGTCCTAAAAGGCAGCCCAGTGGCAAACCTGGCAATGTGGTTGTAGTAAATTGAGAGTTTGTTAAGGACAGTCTTGTTTAAATTCGAGAGTAGACAAGATGCATTCAGAAGGGTTGAAAGAAGGTGAGAGTGAGCTATGGCAATTTTAGCTGGATGGGTTAGGAAGGCTTTTATTCTGTAAAGTGACCCTAGGTTTTTATTGATGGTTTTGATAGTTTGGTTAACATGTAGGTCAAATTTTAGATTATTGTCTATGATGACACCTAATAGTTTTGCAGAGGGGTCAGGGGAGATTATTGTACCATCATTTGATTTTATGGTAAAGGTGAAAGCGGTAGACCTACGTGTTGGTGAAAATAACAGCATTTTAATTTTTATTTATTTATTAGTGACCGGGACACTAGTAATGAGTTAGCTAAACATTACAGTGTTTGCAGTTTCCATGAAACTGTTCACTTTCAGGTTTTAGAACATTTATATAAAGATGAGCAATGTAGTGTTTGTAATAATATACTCCTGTAGGCTGAATATATATGGCAGATACACTTAGATGCCAGCAGGACTATAAGTTAAAATGATCAAATATGTTTAAAATTTTTGTTCTAATTCTGAAACCTAAAGGAAGGATTCATTTTCAACATCTTGTTCTCACTTCTAGTTTAAACAATGAGGAATTAGGATCTGTTCGTTTATTCATGTTTAACTGTTAGAATGATTTAAAGACCATTTTCAGCCATAGCCCAGCAAAATTTGACAGTGAACAAAGACACTGCACATTCACAATACTAATTAAAGTGACAGTGCATAAGATACTATGTAAGCACAGCTGGTATATAAAATGCAGAGCACAATTAGGGTATACTACTATATACAACAACAGCTGGTGGTATCAACTAGTGAGCAAATGGTGCTTACAATGTTATACAGTACAGAACACATGGTAGTGTGATCATGGTGATTGCTAACAAGATACATTGCATAGTGTACAATAAGGAGAATATGCATATTAAACATTTGCCACCAGTTAGTTGTCAGATGCAAAATAAAACAGTAAATATCAACAATTAGTTCATGGAAAGTGAACTGCAGATGGAGCGGGTATGTAGCTATCAATCTATCTGATCTTCTTATATTTTATAGGTTCATAGGTTCACAGGTAGGTACTAGGCTATTGGCCCTAGGGCCTATATAAGCCTAGCCAAAAAGGTACCCTTGCTTTTGCTACCCAAGAAAATTATTGTCCGGTCCCCCTCTCAAGCAGAGCCACAGAAGTGATCCCTGGGGTGAATTTCCTATTTCCCATCCAATCATCAATATTTTTCTCGAAGAGTGCTATGATATAGATAGGTAGTTTGTTCCAGAGTATGGGAAGTCTCTGTGACAGGAATCTATCCCACCAGCATGTTTTGTTTATTGTGGTGACAAGGTTTAGGTCCCTAGCTCGGAGGGATTGGGATTTCTTTAAGTGAAGCATGTGCAACAGCTCTGAGTTTGACATAACTTTGCATGTTAGGCAGTAATTGTCTCTGAGTAGGAGATATGTGATGGAGTAAAGCTGAAATATTTTGAGACGGTCTGCATAGGGCATCTGTTTGAGGCTGGTAATCCTCTTTGTGAGGTATTTCTGCGGCCTTTCCAGTTGTTGTAGATGTCTTGTGAGGTACATACCAAAAGGGGCATTGTACTCTATAATGGGTCTAATGAGTGATGAGTAGAGGGGAACAATTACTTCTTTTTTCCTGGATGAGAAACCTTTTGTGGTGAGGTGTGCCACGTAGAAGGATTTCCTGACTACTGTGGTGATGTGATTATCAAAGGAGAGACTATTATCCACCTGTGTCCCAAGGTCTCTTATCACACTTTCAGTGTTAAGTAGACTACCGCCTATGTGTAGTTCATGGGTACAGAGTTTTTGCCAAAAGGGATGACACTGCAGTTTTTGGCATTGAGCTTGAGGCCATGGCTTTCACACTAGGGATCTGCCTCAGTGAGGCCCTTTTGTAGGATGTCCACATTGTTAGGAGTTTCGATTATGGCTCCTAGTTTGCAGTCATCTGCGAACTTCATTAGCCAAAGACCTTCTGCGTTAGCCTGTACTTCAGAGAAGTAGGTACCAAACAGGAGAGGACCCAGGACTGAACCCTGTGGTACTCCACTTGTCACTGGTCTGAAGTCGGGTTTGGAGTCTGCTACTTTTACAGTGTGTAACATTTGCTTACAATTTGAGTGCTACAGTTTAAATGTAAGTACACTGGCTATTTGACTGCAGTAATATAATTTCTGTTAAATTCTACATATGCAAACTGTTATTATATTTATAAAGGAAAACACTGAAAGTTCTACTGTGGAAGGCAGAGGTAGAACCACTTATCACTATCTGTTATGAGACTATATGCACATATTACAATCTGAAGTTATTCACTATATTATTGAATAAACTGAAAAGAAGTCTAAGCACAGACTGTGGCTTAAAGTATTTATCATTGGTTTTACAGAGCAGGAACATTTGCAGATTTCTTTAAGGTATTTTTTTCTTGAGTTCAAAGTGTTTGACATACAAATTTCTTAAAATCCATTCTGAGAATGCATATAAATGATGGTATGTTTGGTGACTCAAACACAATCCCCCAGATTCACTATCCTTCCGTGCAGGAACTGTGCAAACCCACTTACAATTGCTTAAAAGTGCCTTAATCACTCTGTATGCAATACCCGCTGTCCTTGCCAGAAACAAAATAAACAGCTTTTGCAGGTCTTGAACCCAGGACCCTGTACATTATAGTCACAGTATTTAACCACTAAGCTGCCACAGCAGTACTTATGATTGAGGTATCACCAAACAGATCCTCACTATAGGAAAATCAAACCAAACATGTGAAAGGAATCTATATACAGTTTTTTGTTGTATAACCTACTACATAACATAAATATTTGAACTGGAGTACTGTAGTAAGCCCAGATGTGAGGTGTCATTGTATTAAAGTGTTGAAATCCCCTAATAAACACAAGGACCCCATACAGTGTACGTACACATGAATCATGGATACCAAACACATATATAACATGTAATGAATAATAAATTAATGCCAAAAAGCAAATATAATGCAAATTTAATATTAAGCAATGCTAAGCATTGCACAGCTCAGATTAGTAGGTGTAAACAATGTGTAGGCCAGCTAACTCAGTCTGCTCATTGGTATACCCCTTTAAGCAATGCCAGCCTTAGGTAAGCAGGATTGCCCATAGCTTAGCATTTTCAAAACCATCCAGTCATGGCAAAGTGTGGGAAACCGGCCCTATTTAAACCCAACAGGTGGGAATACATCTCATAACTGGTTGCAGCTTCTTCCTGTAGCCATTATGTCTGGTATGGGAGGGGGTGTGTGCTTTCGGGTGAAGTGCTGGGGCATCCAGAAGTCCAGAGTCATGGCAGGACTCCTTGCAAAAGACCATGACCAGAGACTGCTGCAGGGTCAGTACCAGGGTTCACAATACAAAGCAGAAGCCTGAGACTGTCTCATCCATGACCTCACCAGTGCCACGGGCATACCCCAAACTGGTGAGTAGGTCAGGCATCACTATGCTGACTTCAAGGGGAGAAAGGGAGAACTCTTGAATCAGTGGATCCAAGAGGCTAGAAGGACAGGTTATGTCCCAGCCGTGTTTAAGTATCAGTCCACTACCTGTTTAATAATTGCCAGATCATGTATATTATGGATAGGTATGGCTAAATATTCCTCTTATGTCTTTCACAGTGGCAGATGAGTGGGCTGTGAACCAAGAAGCCTGTGCCTGTAGACTGCAATGGTTGTGACGCGAGGCAGGTTAGTAATACTCTTGCATGTACTGTCATAGGAAATAAATCTAAAAGTAGTACTAAGTTAATTGCCTGTATAAAACCTGTATTGTTTAAGGCATGTACTGCATACACCAGAGAATATGGCAGGAAGAGTCTCATATAGGTTGTGTGTAAATAAAAGCATAATAGACTGATAATAAAGGTCTAACGTCTGGACTGCATGTGTTTACTCTGGTATCATATGGTAATGTAGAGTTGCAATATCTTAATAGTACTGTTGTATTAAGCACTGTTACCCACACTATGCTACATAAATAAAATGTGTAGGAATGTCTGTAAATGACTGTTGTAATCCCAAGAGTTCATATAGTACAACTGAGAGAGACTTGGACAGAAAACAGTGAAAAGACAGATAACAAAATCCAAATAGCACACTCAACTGAGATGTGAACTGTTGTATTTGTAGCACACACAGCCAATGTTTGAATCCTGGGACTGGTAGTAGGCTGTATGCAGAATCATACCCCACAAATGTACAGATATGTCCAGAATGTCCAGTCAATTGGCCCATATCTGCTGTCTGTCATCCTGTCTCCCTGGCAATCAGTGGGATGATCCCAGACATTTAGGCAGCAAACAAGACATACAACTGATTGTCAGACAATGTTATGGGAGTAATTAGCCAACTATGTCCCATCTCCACCCCTATGTTGTCAAGCTGTGACCAGAGTGTGTACAGTAACAGAGTGAGATGTATGTGCATAATACTAATGTGGAAACTGGTCATTTGTGTGGCAACATTCAGGGAGTGCTAACAAACATTGCTCCCACAGGTCTGTCAGATACGAACACTGTGCCTAGAAATACAATATTGATATCCTGTACTGGTACTGTTTACTCTGGTATTGTATGGCATTGTTAGTGTTGCAGTTGCTCTGAATAATAAGGTATTAGTCATCACTGTCACTCACACTGTACTACATACTACAGCTGTCTAGGAAATCTTGTCAGAATGTAAAACCAGAGGAGAATTATAGACATATATTGGGCAAGAGATACACAGCACTATCTATATAGCACACTCATCTGTGATGGACAGTGATTTTTTTTTAGCATAGACAGCCATGGTTTGAATCCTGGGAGTGGTAGTAAGCTGTATGCAGATTCATACCCCACAAGTGTACAGAATTATCTAGAATGTCCAGTTAATTGTCCCGTATCTGCCGGCTGTTATCCTGTCCCACTGGCATATCAGTGTGCTAATTTCTGACATGTAGGCAGCACTTCATGTCATATAACTGACTGTTAGACCTGTACATATTTGGAAAATGTCAATGCAAAAACAAACCTGTCATTGTACAATTCACTAAAGGTTTAAGAGGGCAATGGTCGAAATATGTCCCGATTCACCTGCATGTGGTGAAGACATGCCCAGAGTGTGTGCAATAAGAGATGAACAGGTATGTGCATAACATCAACCTGGAATCTAGGAGTATGTGTAGAAACAGTTAGGTAGTGTTAACAAACAATACCTCCACACAGGTATACTAGATAAGAGGTGTATACCGCAGGTAAAAGTCATTTCATGTATACAGTTGTTGACAGCCATACCATTGTCCAAAATAAGGTAATGAGGTAGTCTACTAATACCTGTAAGGTACAGATCACAGCACTGACAAGGAAAGTAATGCGAACTACAGGAATATACTAGTTGTTAATTGACATCTTTCTCTCCCACCACCATATCTGCAACAATAAACTAAATACACAACTCAATTGGTATGTGCTGCATTAACTCTAATGTTGGGACATATGTCCTATTGTTTGATAATTATTTAAATTTGTTTCTATGCATGTGCCATGTTGAAATACTCCCACATTGGTGGCATTCTGCCATCAATGTACCTGCATGCTGTTGTAATGACCACTGTGGTTCCATATATGCATGTGTTCTGTTTGCTATACAACTGTTCCATATCTGGTGTTTAGGTTAATGGGAATATCTATGCATGCTGTTATACCTAATGTTGGAATGTGTTGACTATTACTAACCCACATATGTTGATATAATTTAAACACCATAGCACGTTTGGGAAGGCCGGTCCCGGTGGACCCACCTGTCCCACCTCAGCTGGCCATGGCACCAGGCACCAGCTCGTCTGCGGCCCAACCCGGGACCTCCTCATCTGTTGGTCCTGCACCACCGTTAGCTGGAACCACCTCAGGGGATGGGGCTTGCCCCCCCCCTGGGGAGCAGGCACGGACAGGAACCTGTCACTCGTCACCAGGTCCAAGTCAGGGTGTGTAGCGAGTTCCACTGGGAGTTCGGAGATCTGCTACGCCAGCTTGAGGGCCATGTATCGCAAATAGAGGGTTGGTCTGGCCTTCCTACTCAGCCCCCTGCACAGCCACCTTTAGGGCTGCGAAGGTGCAGTGGTGACTGCCATGGGTGGGGACCTCAGTCCCACTGTTTCCACCATGGGGGTCATGGGCTTCTGATTTCCAAACACCCCTGTCCATCAAGGTGTTTACCCACCACATGTGTCATATACCACCCCTGTATGCATTTTGTTTGTCTTGTCTGTTAACCTACCCAATCTACCTCCCCAAATATAACTACTATCCCTCCCCACCATCACACTCTCACCTGAAAAAAAAAGGGCAATCTGTTCCCAAAAACAAACTCTCGCCCCATACATAGCTGTCCACTTCACACACGTGTCCACTGGACACATGTAATCTGGTCTAATTGGCTTAACAAATTATAATTGTTGTCTCACCCCTCTCTCAGAGGTATGAGTGTCCAAATATATCTCCAAATTCAGTGTATATGCACAGCTGTTGCTGTAGAAGAAATGGGCAGCTATGGACCTTCCCTACACCCCTCCTGCACATCCCTAGTTATTTTCCCTACTGTCTTTCCCTCTTTCTTCCCCTTTTTAAACACTTTCCTATCAACCCTTTTTCATTTCTTTTAATGAAATGGAGTAAGTGGGAGTAAGCACTTTTAAGCAGCAGTAAGCGGGTTTAAGCCTGTTTGCATGGGGGTAAGCAATGCCTACTCAGGTTAAGCAACCGAGAAGCTAAATCAGTATAAGAAACTATAACCAGACGTTAGCAGTGCTTACCTCTGCGAAAACCCATGCAAACCAACTTACAACTGCTAAAAATGCCTTAATTACTCTGTATCCATTGGCCCTTGTTCTGCCCAGCAACAAAATAAACAGCCTCTGCAAGGCTTGAACCCAAGGACCCTGCACACCATAGCCAAAGTGATTTACCACTAAGCCATGCCAGATATACATAACTGTGATGTTTTCACAAACATATCAAGAGCACAGTCATTCAGCAGTACAGGAAGTGTATTTAAACATGTAGATGTGTGTGTGTGTGTGTGTGTGTGTGTGTGTGTGTGTGTGTGTGTGTGTGTGTGTGTGTGTGTGTGTGTGTATGTGTGTGTGTGTGTGTGTGTGTGTGTGTGTGTGTGTATATATATATATATATATATATATATATATATATATATATATATATATATATATATTTCTATCTAAATAGATATATAAATATGTTGTTGTTCTTCTTTTCCCAGTTAGGGGTCACCACAGTGGAACTCTGGTCTGCTAATGATTGGCAGTAGATTTTTACAGTGCCGAGGTGCCAGTTCAATGCCCAACCTTCAACAAAGGCATGCCCTATGCATGTCTTTCGAACACCACTCGACTGCAGGGAGAACATGCAGACTCCACACATAAGGCACTCCAGCCGAGAATTGAACAGGAGAACCTCTTGCTGTGAGGCGACAACACTACCGCTGCACCACTGTGGATATATATATATATATATATATATATATATATATATATATATATATATGTATATATATATATATGTGTGTGTGTGTGTGTGTGTGTATATCTCTCTCTCTCTCTCTCTATATATATATATATATATATATATATATATATATATATATATATATATATATATATATATATCTATACAGATATATATCTATAGATATAAAAGAGAACATAACAAATACATATATGACCACCGGCACCATTAATGGGGGTGAGGGGGCTCAAGCTACATACATCTTGTAAGTATTGATATTACCCTCCCCCCCACAGCCAAACAGGTCTGCCCTGCAATACAATACCAAATATTGCAAGTCCCATAACCAGGACCCGACACAACATGGGCACAAGATGTTAACAGTAATCCATCCCACCTGTATGATGCCAGGCTGGTATCAATAACATATCATGCAGTACAGTCTGA